>NC_036859.1:2756109-2838488 GCF_002910315.2 Salvelinus sp. IW2-2015 | reverse complement strand
ATACATTGACAGCCAATAGGAAAAGATGAGTGTCACAGGGTTGTTTTTCTCAATACATTGACAGCCAATAGGAAAAGATGAGTGTCACAGGGTTGACTTATATCTCAATACATTGCAGTCAACAGTGGTGTTAAGTAAAAACAGTTTAAAGTACTACTTAAGTTGTTTTTTGGGGTATCTGTACTTTACTTTACTATTTATATTTTTGACAACTTTTATTTTTACTTCACTACATTCCTAAAGAAAATATTGTACTTTTTACTCTGTTCATTTTCCCTGACAACCCAGAGTACTCSTTACATTTTGAATGCTTAGCAGAACAAGAACATTGTGAAATTCACGTACTTATCAAGAGAACACGTCGTCATCCCTACTGCCTATGCTCTGGCGGACTCACTCAACAGAAATGTATCCTTTGTAAATAATGTCMGAGTGTTGGAGTGTGTCCCAGGCTATCCATGCATTTTAAAAACCAGAACATGGTGCCGTCCACTTTGCTTAATATAAGGAATTTGAAATGATTCATTATTTTACTTTTGATACTTAAGTATATTTAAAACCAAATACTTTTAGACTTCTACTCAAGTAGTGTTTTACTGGGCGCCTTTCACTTTTACTTGAGTAACTTTCTATTAAGGTATCTAAACCTTTTCTCTCTCTCTTTCCCCCTAAACTGTTTTAAACTTCAAAACTGCCCCTATGACCCCCAATTATGTCACTTCCTGTAATCGCAGGAAGCTGAAATTCAATGTACGGCTTCCTGGGGACACTCTTCAACGATGCCCTGAGTTTTTATGTTCAGAATTGGCCAATCAACAGAGGATGGGAGACAGTTGTTTTGTGTAACTGRAGGGAGAGAATGAAGGACCATGTTGAGGATGAATTAAGACACTTCTTGTTGCCACAGGAAGCTGAACCTCAACACAGGYCATCCCTATGAGGTTACAGTTGGTTGTGTGCAAGGACGCTTCATCATGGTTGCGCACAACCAATCACAACTAGCCTCAACCATTCTGCCGATGTCACTCAAAAGTATTAACTATAGGTCAGGCTTCAAGTGAGGCCACCTTTCTGTCATGTAGTGGGGGAGGGGCAAATGAATGACTTGTTAGTTGGATTAAGGCTAGGGTTATATCTAGGGCTGAAGTCCTAACCCTAACCCTAGCTTCATGTCCACTCCCAGCTCAACTCTTTCTCTCACCATAAACCTAACTTTAGCTTCTTATAAACTCCCAGCTCAACCCTAACTCTAACCCTGACCCTAACCCTCACTTAATTTCCACATGTTGGCTCAACCCTTCTGCCGATGTCACTCAAAAGCACTAATTCAGGCTTCAAGTGAGGCCTACCTGTCTGCCATGTGGTGGGGGGAGGGGCACATACATTAATTGTTAATTGGGTTAAGGTTAGGATTATGTCTAAGGTTGAGGACCTAACCCTAGCTGTATGTCCACATCCCGGCTGAACCCTAAACCTAGCCTCAACTCTAACCCTAACCCAAGCTTCGTATCACCTCCTGGCTGAACCCTCAACTCTTACTGTCATCTGTATGTGGATATGTCTGTCTGAGTAATTAATCAATTTACCCATTTCAGCTCTATCACAAACTTTTTTGCCTTGAATGCAATGTATTGACTTATCACCAAAATACTGTCTGTGGAGGTGGGAAAGTGGAAGGAGGGGGGGATAAGAGAGAGAGAGAGGAGGGAGAAAGAGATAGAAGAGGGAGGAAGGGAGAAAGAGAGTTTAGGGTGTCATGTATGTGATTCCTTTTCTATGCGTGCATACAGTGAAGCTAATCTTACCCCATTGAATGCAATGTATTACCTTATCCATCAACACTGTGGCACTAATCTTTCCCATCGACTGCAATTTATTGACATACGATTGAATTGTTTGACGCTTATCTTTTCCAAATGACTGCTATGCATTGACATAAGAATCAACCCTGTGACACTCRTCTTTTCCCATTGAATGCAATMTATTGACATAAACTTCAACCCTGTAACAATCATCTGTTRCCATTGACTGCAATGTATTGATAAATACGTTAACCCTTTGACACTCATCTTTTCCCATTGACTGCAACGTATTCGGAAAAATATCAGCTACTGTGACATTTTACCTTTTTACAAAAACTTGCCGGGATGACGTTTTCAGGCTGATAACGGGCTGTATTTTCAGTGTTCATCCCAAAACCCCATTCTTTCCCAATTCATTTGTCCCATAGGAATGGCTTAATGAACCAGAGGTAACGCAGGTTTTTAGGACCTCTGTTAAGCTCCCTTCCTCCCATGCCAGCACGCCATCTATAATTGACAAAACAAAAGCACATCTCTCCATCTTTAAGTTTATCTAGAGACTTATTTACTGGGTAGTTTCGTTTTATAAGCAATTCAGTCATGATTTWAAAAAAATCTCTGGACAGAATGCTGAGAGGTAGCATAATCACAAGAAACAAGAGTTAATTGGATTTTCTATAGCTACACTGAACAAAAATATAAACGTGTGGTGCTGGTCCCATGTTTCATGAGCTGAAATAAAAGATACCAGAAATGTTCCATWCGCACAAAAATATTATTAATCAAAAATGTTGTGCACAAATTTGTTTACATCCCTGTTAGTGAGCATTTGTCCTTTGTCAAGATAACTCATCCACCTGACAGGTGTGGCATATCAAGAAGCTGATTAAACAGCATGATCATTACACAGGTGCACCTTGTTCTGAGGAAAATAAAAGGCCACTCTAAAATGTGCAGTTTTGTCACGCAACACAATGCCACAGATGTCTCAGGTTTTGAGGGAGCATCTAATTCGCATGCTGACTGCAAGAATGTCCACCAGAGCTGTTGCCAGAGAACTGAATGTTAATTTCTTTACCAATGTCGTTTTAGAGAATTTGGCAGTAGGTCCAACCTGCCCCACAACCACTGACCACATGTAACCACACCTGCCCAGGACCTCCATATTCGGCTTCTTCACCTGCAGGGTTGTCAGAGGGGGGAGGTGGGGTGCTGAGGAGTATTTCTGTCTTTAAGGAAGCCCTTTTGTGGGGAAAACCGATTTTGAACTGCATTGTTGGTTAAAGGCTCGTAATTAAGCATTTCACGGTAAGGTGAATACCTGTTGTATTCGGTGCATGTGACAAATAACATGTGATTTGATTTTAAAAATTTATTCTGATTGGCTGGGCCTGGCTCCCCAGTGGGTCGGCCTATGCCCTACCAAGCTCACCCATGGCTGCGCCCCCTGCCTAGTCATGTGAAATCCATAGARTAGGGCCTAATGAATTTATTTCAATTGACTGATTTCCTTATATGAACTGTAACTCGGCAAAATCTTTGAAATTGTTGCATGTTGTGTTTATATTTTTGTTTAGTATAATTGGTTCATTGACTGGATCTTCAAGCTTCCCTGGTTTATACACGAATGCCTTTATCTGGGGAAATATGACAACTACTTGAGTGTAGAGTCAACAGTTTATTTACCTGTGGTAACCAGAGGCAACATGAGCAAGAGCTGTCTCATGGCAGCCATGTGGAGGGTTTCACACAAAAGCAGAAGACTGCAATTACTCAGTTATAAAGCCTTGTCAGAGCCATGATGTGATTGACCTCTCAATGATTATTTTTATACTTCAAGTTTAGACCATATAGCCTCGAGCCTAATGTCAGTTTCAGATTTATGTTCAGAGAGCATAGGCTACATGCGTTTGATTACTAGGCTAATAATGGGTTGTGCATGATGGGCCCATTATGTTTGATGCAGTTTTGGAATGAGAGAGAATATCATATTATTGCTGAATRCGTAATGGAATAATTTGACCCGAATAGCAATCGCAAAGCGTTTCTCTCTGTTGGACTTCGGATGAATCATTTGCTATAGATTTCTCCGCATCAACTCGAAGCCTTCAGTACCACGTGAGAAGAATGTGCAATGACAGCTTCACGAGCCGCTCCGCTCCCATCTTGGCATTCCAGAGCAGTGGCGTGGAGACAGCACGCTGGCGAAGGTTTGCAGGAATGGGCACATACACACCGCGGCACTTCTGAATGTAGCTATCGTTTGATATATATATATATATTTTTTTCAATTTTCCTTATTTTCTTTTCTTTTTTTCCCCTTTTCTTTGATTAGCCTATTTTATTTTTATTTTATTCGAACCAAATCGCCATGGCTTGGCCGTGCATAAGCAGAGTGTGCTGTCTGGCTCGGTTCTGGAACCAGTTTGATAAATCCGATCTTTCAGTGCCACTGACCATACAGAACTACTCGGACATCACCGACCAYGAGGTACAATCCGTCACCAGGCAGGTACCGACGGACCGGGTTCTGAGGCACAACTATTCCACCACGGAACACCGCGGATCCCCCCAGACACCGGGAGATGCCCCGGGGACCCAGAGGTCAATGAGGGGCAGGAGGGAAGCCAACTTCAAACCCCAGGAAGACTACCACCAAACCGGTGTGCCTTTCTCCACTGTCACCCAGTACAAGCAGGATTACAAACCCTGGCCTATTCCGAAGAAGGAGAATTTCCCCTGGATTAGCAATGGCGGAAAAGGGGGTAAAGTTGGTTCGGATAGCCCCGTAAACATTAACCCCAATGCGAGCCAGACTAGAGGGGACATGGGAGAGAGAGAGGAGCGGGGCAGACAGAGGTGGGGGGAGCAGGGGACGGTAACAGCCACAAGCTCTTACAGGTAGGTTCCATCACTCTAACGATGTCCTTTCGGAACCGCTGTTTCTTTCATTTCAGCACCCGGAGCTCTTCACTGACTAAAAAAAACATTGATAACCCATTGCGCTCAAACCTAACGATTCCATTCGTCTGCTTCAAGTTTGCTTTAATTTATTAGCTAATGATGCACGCTCTGAAATTCGTTAAATCATTTGGTTGGATTGTGTACAGTAGGGCATTGTCCCAAATCTAATCTGCAGTATACATAATAATGTGATACCTTTTTCAACGGAAATTGCTATCAGGCTAGGTCTTTGTGTTCCGTGTGTGTGTGTGTGTGTTTGCGCGAAAGAAATTGGATACATTAAATGTCACGCTACAGAAATAATCAATAGCTTTAATCTGGAAAGTCGGCGGCTGCTGCTGCTGAAGTAGAAACACAGCAAAAACGCTTTCAATTATTCATAAACTCACACACTTGTTATACCCCCCCATGTTGGACACACTTTAAAAAAAAATGTTTTATCCATCATTAAACAATTAATTGAAGCTATTCTGCCTTAGATCCTGATGTACTGATAATCCGATGCTGCAGCTGACGTTTAATAACACTGTTTAAAAAAATWAAWAAATTGATGACAGCATGTCACCATCCTCATTCCCTAGATGCACTAAGCTGAAAATGTATGCCCCATTAACAAAACCCACCTGAGCCACTCTACCCCCTCTGCTGTAGCCCCAATCGATGTCATTACCATTCAATGATAAGCCTATGTCATTAGGCCTTACCTTGCTCTCTGATTGGTTCCTTCATAATTTGGTTGGTTCGATTTACACAACAATACAGAATTTGCTAAATGTTCTATGTTAAATAGCCTACAGTATAAAGAGCAAAAAGCTAAAGGACAAAACGTTTGCCGTGTTTGTAAAATAAAAATACTTTTGCAGACCCGTGAGCGCTCTCTCTTACCCTTCCATCCTCTCCTCCTTGTAGACAGGAGTACAGGCCGTGGACGGGGGCAAGACCAGCCAAGACCACCAGAAAACAACGCCCCCCTGCCCCGTATGCCAGTCCCGGGTCGGGGGTCTCCCACCTCCCTAATGAGACCAGCTACCAAGCCGCCTACAACGGAGGCGGGGAGGCTTTCAGACACACAGAGCTTCACCAGAGGGACCATACTCCCAGCACCTCCACTGCTGACCTGCTGACCCCCACCTCCACCGTCCCCCAAAACACCGTAACCCCACTACAGCCCTACTCCATTGCCACTACCACCCCTATCACCACCACCGCCGSCCTCCAGCAGAGCAGCCTGCCAGAGAGACCTGACCTCAGTATAGGAACCATGGGAGAGGTTAGAGGACTCCTGTTTTTGTGTTTCACAGTGTGTTTCAGGGCACAAATCCGGGTTTTTCAATGTTATTTAAAGTGGGTCGAATCCTTGATGTGAGCAAAGTCTTAGTGGTAGTATCTCGTCCTATAGAAGTCATTGTATACATCTCTGATGATTTRCTATTCCTTAGATAGTACTATTTCTGGCTAAAGGTAAAGCCACTTGAAAGACATAGACACTGGATGGGGAATATAGGGTAAAGGTATGGTTTGGGATATAGCTGTTGTTCCAGCTAGGCACCCGGTGTTCCCAGTGGTGCTGAGGCATCTCTAAGAGCAGCCCATTATTAGCCTGAAAAGGTCATCCTGACACGTTTTTGCAGAAAGGTAAAATGTCACAGTAGCTAATGTCTTTCTCAATACATTGCAGTCAAGGGGAATAAATTAGGTGATACAGCATCCTGTCCTGTCCTAAATCTGCTCAAAGTGACCCAGCTGTTTCGGATGATTATGTAACACCCGAAAACGGCCAGGCTTATGACATTGACCTGGTTAGAGCAGGCATTACATGAGGAGAAAAGAGAGTCAATAATATTCAGACTAGAGGTCGACCGATTAGGATTTTTCAACGCCGATACCGATACTGATTATTGGAGGACCAAAAAAAGCCGATACTGATTAATCGGACGATTTTTTAAATGTATTTGTAATAATGACAATTACAACAATACTGAATGAACACTTATTTTAACTTAATATAATACATCAATAAAATCAATTTAGCCTCAAATAAATAATGAAACATGTCAATTTGGTTTAATAATGCAAAAACAAGTGTTGGAGAAGAAAGTAAAAGTGCAATATGTGCCATGTAAGAAAGCTAACGTTTAAGTTCCTTGCCCAGAACATGAGAACATATGAAAGCTGGAGGTTCCTTTTAACATGAGTCTTCAATATTCCCAGGTAGGAAGTTTTAGTTGTAGTTATTATAGGACTATTTCTCTCTATACCATTTGTATTTCATTAACCTTTGACTATTGATGTTTCTTATAGGCACTTTAGTATTGCCAGTGTAACAGTATAGCTTCCATCCCTCTCCTCGCTCCTACCTGGCTCGAACCAGGAACACAACGACAACAGCCACTCTCGAAGCAGCGTTACCCATGCAGAGGAAGGGAATAACTACTCCAAGTCTCAGAGCGAGTGGCGTTTTGAACGTATGAGCGCGCACCCCGCTAACTAGCTAGCCATTTCACATCGGTTACACCAGCCTAATCTCGGAGCTTGAAGCATTGCGAAGAGCTGCTGGTAAAACGCACAAAAGTGCTGTTTGAATGAATGCTTACGAGCCTGCTGGTGCCTACCATCGCTCAGTCAGACTGCTCTATCAAATCATAGACTTAATTATAACATAATAACACACAGAAATACGAGCCTTAGGTCATTAATATGGTCGAATCCGGAAACTATATCTCAAAAACAAAACGTTTATTCTTTTAGTGATTTACGAACCGTTCCGTATTTTATCTAACGGGTGGTATCCATAAGTCTAAATATTCCTGTTACATTGTACAACCTTCAATGTTATGTCATATTTATGTAAAATTCTGCAATTAGGCGGCCCAAACTGTTGCATATACACTGACTCTGCGTGCAATGAACGCAAGAGAAGTGACAGAATTTCACCTGGTTAATATTGCCTGCTAACCTGGATTTCTTTTAGCTCAATATGCAGGTTTAAAAATATATACTTCTGTGTATTGATTTTAAGAAAGGCATTGATGTTTATTGTAGAGTACACATTGGAGCAACGATACGCACCGCATCGATTATATGCAACGCAGGACACGCTAGATAAACTAGTAATACATCAACCATTGTAGTTAACTAGTGATTATGGATTTGATTGATTGTTTTTTATAAGATAAGTTTAATGCTAGCTAGCAACTTACCTTGGCTTCTTACTGCATTCGCGTAACAGGCAGGCTCCTCGTGGAGTGCAATGTAATTAGGTGGTTAGAGCGTTGGACTAGTTAACTGTAAGGTTGCAAGATTGAAACCCCCGAGCTGACAAGGTAAAAATCTGTCGTTCTGCCCCTGAACGAGGCAGTTAACCCACCGTTCCTAGGCCGTCATTGAAAATAAGAATGTGTTCTTAACTGACTTGCCTAGWTAAATAAAGATTAAATAAAGGTGTAAAAAAAAATRGGCCAKATCGGTCTCCAAAATTACCGWTTTCCGATTGTTTTGAAAACTTGAAATCMGCCCTAATTAATCGGCCATTCCGATGAATCGGTCGACCTCTAATTCAGACATCTGGTCAATTGGATGTGGAGACTCAAATCACTGAGACGGTGTGTCAAAGTGGGTTCAGGTGTGGAGAGAGGGAGGCAGGGAGGGAGTGGGGGGACGGACAGAGACTGAAATACACATAGACAGAGAGAGAAAGAGCAGTACTGGAACTCTTCTCCTGTTTTGATCCTAGCGTGGCAGGGAGTGGAACTCTTTGGGGAATCTCCAGGGGTTTAGTGCCATCCCCCCGCCGCCCACACTCCTCTGCGCCATCTGCCAGCGGAGAGTAGGAGAGAACGGGCCGGCCTGGACTTACTCGGCTTTTCCGCTTTCACTCGCTGTCATCTATGCCAGAGAGATTAGAGAAAGAAGAAACTCCCGCACACTGCTTGCTAGGAATGTTTCAGTTGTCAATTTAATAACAAGTTGAAGTAAACATATTTTGGGCCAATCACGTGGGAGAACATGTTTTAGTGTAGTCTTTCTGTTGCAGCAGTAGCGTAGCCAGACATTTTTGGGGTGGATGGGCCTGCAGAAAACAACTAACTTCCTGCAATTCTACACATTTTGCCATGGGGCATAGAGAAAGTTTTGCAGTTTTATAGCTAATCTCATGCTGTTCTCCACATTTTGCCATGAGGCTGAGAGAAAATGTTGCTGTTTTAAAGCWAATTTCCTGCAATTTTACATATTTTGCCATAGGGTAGAGAGGAAAATGTGCAGTTTTATAGATAATCTCATGCTATGTTACACATTTTGCGATGAGGCTGAGAGAACATTTAGCATTTTAAATGCTAATTAAAGCTACAAGCTAGGTGTGTTGACTGCGATAAAGGTACGGTACTGGATTATGTTTTATTCGCTAAATGAACAAATGAAGTGGGCAGTGGCATGGTGCATATAGCCGTACAAGCACAGTGACATATGCCTCAACGCGGTCATAGTTGTGGGGGGTGTGGCTTTCAGTTAGTTATTGTTGGRCACCCATCCCATGAGACTGAATGTCATTCCAGTTCATCTGAATGTCGTTCCAGTGCACCTCTTGCTATTCATTCCATCTGATGGCGTTTGCACGTTTAGGGAAAAAGACAAATAATGTCCCGTTTGGAACACTTGACAAGTAGAGAGCATAAAAAAATAAAATAACACTTGTTTTTCCTGTTCAATCTGATTGGGTGGACCTGTGCCTACGCGGCTGTGTTGTAGAAGGCCAGTCCAACAGTGTTTGACAGGCCACAGGATTTAATATGAGATATGTCATCTGTAGGTCATAGTCTATTAATAACCATGGCCCAAAAACCAGGGTGAGATGTGCGTGTGTTCAGGGTGCATGCAGGGAAAGGTACAACACTACAGTCGGCTACTATGTAAGAGCTGTTACCAACTACAGGCTATGGTCATCATATTGGACCCTCTCTC
Organism: Salvelinus sp. IW2-2015; assembly: GCF_002910315.2. Classification (NCBI taxonomy): domain Eukaryota; kingdom Metazoa; phylum Chordata; class Actinopteri; order Salmoniformes; family Salmonidae; genus Salvelinus; species Salvelinus sp. IW2-2015. The sequence continues at coordinate 2,828,763 of NC_036859.1, read as the reverse complement.
TGTACACCCCCTAACCCATCAATCAACTTCTACTTCAGTAATACCTCCCCTCTAACCCCGAACAACAACCTAGTGCTCCATCGTTTTGATCGGTCACCGAGCAATCTGCCATTGGATCTATATTAAACAGTCCAGTCCCAGCCCCCACACACTGCCAAGTCATTATTGACACCCCAACCCACTAAGCTCTCTGACCAAGCACTTCGCACGCACGCACACACACACACACACCACTCAGGGTATTGTCCATCGACATGATGAGACAATGGAAACATTTTTCATTGACTCATCAAGGTCATGGATAGACAAAAGCACAGCTGTGTAACGATTACCCGGGGATGCGGGCAACACTGGAGCATAGTGCACAGACCCATGCACACAGGTAGTGAGCAGCTAGTACCATCACAGTGTGTGCTGATAAACCTCTGAGAAGTTGATCCGTTTTCATAGCATTCACCCATCCATCAAGGGAATGAATACTGTAGTCCTCATTATGCTTTTGGAACCAAAATCAATAAACTTGATTATGAGAGGGAGTGAGTGATTAAAAATATATTTATATATTTTTTCAAATTAGCAGTACCCTCACAGTTAAGAAAGAGGCTACAAGCCATTTCTTTRTGAAACACATGCAAGCTTTCTGAGTGCTCCCTGAATGTTTCTGGTAAACACTTAGATTTACAATTCTGTAGTTCCATCAACGCTACTGAGAGTGTTTTCTCCCATGAGACATTAAGAATCTTGTTTTTAGCACTGGTGGAGAACATTGCCTGAGCTTTTGAATGTGATATAAAGAGTTTTTTCCCACTTTGTACCGAAACAGATAAACAGGGGAGAAATGAGGATGTGGTTTACAATGGGCTGCATAAAGAGAGGATCAAACTGTGCAGACACAAAGCATCCTGCAAATCACCTCCCTTTGCACCCCTTTCCTCACTCCTTTCACCCTCCCTCCAGTCCCGCTCCTCTTTTTTCTCTCTCTTTCCTGTCTCCCTGTTCGGTTGAATTGGAACTTTCCCCTTTTCCCACGATGTGTCTGACTACAGCCWCTGTCATGAGCCAAACCAGCAGGGTTATATCAAGGGAGGGAGGGAGAAAGAAAAAAACAGAGAGTGAGGGATGGAAAAGGTGAGAGGAAYAGAGAGCGATAAAGTGAGCAATAATGGATTATTTGCCATTTTGCCAGTGTGATGCGATGCAGTGGRTTGCAGTCATTTCAGCGTGAATCTCATTTAGGAGAGAGGCAGACCTGGCTGCTGTACTGAGTGGAAAAGAGTGTGTGTGGGAGGAGGTGAACATACACACAGATACACAAACACATATGCAAACAGACTGAAGCACACACACACACACACTTTTTTCGAAGCTGCAGTTTGACAAATTTCCCGTACAGACACAGCCTCACATCCAGCAAATACAGTAGTAGTCATATCCTATTTTTCATTGGCTGAAGCGACTGCCACTGAGACTACGACTCTGCCAAACAAACCTTCCGTTTGGCCATTGTACCATTCATGTAGGTTCCGGCTGGACGTTCTTTCAGAAAGTAGCATCAGTAGCATTTGCTGTGATTAATTATGTCTACCAGTCCACTGACAGGAYGGCTGATGCACTATGACTGCACAACCAAACAAGTCACCTCTCATATTATCATACAATCAGTGCCCAGTTTATTTGGTACACCCATCTAGTACCGGTCGGACCCCCCTTTGCCTCCAGAACAGCCTGAATTGTCCGGGGGTGGATTTTACAAGGTGTGGCGTTCAAAAATTGCTAAACTGGTATCAGGGGACCTAATGTGTGCCAATCAAGAAGAAGGGGCTCCAGCCAGGAAAACATTCCGCACACGATTACTCCACCTCCACCAGCCTGTAACGTTGACACCAGGCAGGGTGGGTCCATGGAGTCATGCTGTTTACGGCAAATCCTGGCWCTGCCATCAGCCTAACGCAACAGGAACTGGGATTCGTTGGACRAGGCAATGTTTTTCCACTCCTCAATTGTCCAGTGTTGGTGATCGCGTGCCCACTGGAGCCCCTTCTTCTTGATTTGGAGCCGTTCTGCACACCACTGTTGWAATGRGTCATTATTTGCCTGTRGGTGGCCCGCCTGTTAGCTTGCACGTTTCTTCACATTCTCCTTCAASCTCTCCCGTCAACGAGCTGGTTTCGTCCACAGGACTGCCGCTGACTGGATGTGTTTTGTTGGTCGCCCCGTTCTCTGTAAACCCTAGACACTGTCGTGCAGGAAAAGCCCAGGAGGCCGGCCGTTTCTGAGATACTGGAACCGGCGCGCCTGMCACCGACGATCATACCACGCTCAAAGTCGCTTAAGTAATTCGTTTGGCCTATTCTAATGTTCAATCGGACAGTAACTGAATGCCTCTATACCTGTCTGCCTGCTTTATATGGCAAGCCATGGCCACATGACTCGCTGTCTGTACGAGCGAACCATTTTCGTGAACAYGGTGGTGTACCTAATAAACTGGCCTCTGAGTGTATGTCACATATCCTATCTGAACAGCGCAAGACCTGKATTGCTTGTGGTCATCTTTGATTAACCCATGTGTTGTTTGTATTTTTGCAGGAGCAGTTGGTTAGGACTAAGATCTCTCCCAACCCCTCTGCGGTTTTTCAAAGCGGATCCAGAATCTTCAACATATGACAGACTCTCCAAATCCTTCTACTAGGTTACGGGGAGTCCAAAGAACCAATTAGGGAATGTTCTCTGTCCATTCCACACTATAACAACATCTATGCAAGGGAATGTACATTTTCTTAATGTAACCAGAAAGGAAAAGTCAGCTTTACCGTCCAGTATAGTAAATCAGAGACAAGAGTGAATGAGAAACTAGATGTCATAAAACAAGATAAATCATTTTACAATTCTGTTCTATTGCTGTGAAAATGTAATTTGCATGAAACAAACTAGTTTGAAATCAAGCTTTTTTTGCCGTTAGACACTCCAAGACAACACGGCTGCTCTGTAATGTGTGTTTGTGTGTACTGTATGTACAGGTATGTTTGTGTGTGTGTGTGTGCACCTGTTGAGTTGGAATGATTTCAGTTAATAAATAATTTTTGTACATACTGTTGGATCTATTGAAATGACAAGAAATGTATGCTCAAACTACACTTTGTCCCGAAAGTGTGTTGATCTTTGCTAGTCTTTTGTTAACGGAAACAAAAAAATGTATTTCTTTCATTTCTATTCAATTACTGGTCGGTAACTATTTTGAGAAAAGAGTTATTTCTGGTGTATACGTTCATTTTGTAAATCTGCTTCAGAAAATAAAAAGTTAAATATGATATAATGTACAGTATATTACAATAAAAGAATATTAGGTTCTTAACTCCTGTTCGTCTAATTGATGTCGATGTTTCTGCTACACCCATCTTATATGACATCTACTGTATCGACACGATGAACTGTTTTCTTTGATCAGGACCCGTATTCATAAAGCGTCTCAGATTTGGAGTGCTGATCTGGGATCCCCCCATATAATCTTACTCATCACGATCTGAAAGGCAAAACAGATCAGATCAGCACTCCTACTCAGGAGATGCTTTATGAATACAAACCAGATTCATTCTTGAGATAGTGAACCGATATCCAACAGGGTGAACATGAGCTGGTTGGACACAGTGACGTGTGTGCTATAACACCTTTGATCTGTTCATCTGATGTGATGGAGCTGAACCTGAGGGAACAAGCTGAGAGAGAGCAGCCTGCAACTCCATAAGTGTGATGATGATTTAAAAAAAAGGGTCATTTACTTAACATGGCAAGTCAGTTAAGAACAAATCATTATTTACAATGACGGCCTACRCCCGCCCAAACCCTCCCCTAACCGGACGACACTGGGCCAATTATGCGCCACCCTATGGGACTCCCAATCAAGGCCGGTTGCGATACAGCCCAGGATTGAACCAGGGTCTGTAGTGACACCTCTAGCACTGCGATGCAGTGCCTTAGACTGCTGCGCCACTCGGGAGCCCTRGAGTGGCACACCATGTTCTCTTTGTTCCCCTTTTATGTAACATCTTTCAACAGTGGAGGAGCACCATGGGGTGTGTGTGGTGGTTTTGCATGCACAAGCAGTTCATGACAAAATCTATGCTCACAGCAACTAAATCGGAAGCAATAATGACTCACTTCCCTGGTCCATCAACATGATCCACAGAATGAAACAACAACACAACACATAATACTACAGCACATTCTATGACTTGCACTCAATTCTGTACCGGTTTTTTCAATCTATTAGTTGAATGGAGCCTGTTGGAAATTATACACAAGGTCAACAGGATCAGATGCATAACCCCTTTTTCAGATCAGTCCCTTTATCCCAGCCCTAACCTTACAGTAACCGAATCGTACAGAAACCTAATCTAATCTGGGGCGGCAGGTAGWCTAGTGGTTAGAGCGTTGGGCCAATAACCGAAAYGTTACTAGATCGAATCCCRGAGCTGACYAGGTAAAAATCTGTRGTTCTGCCCCTGAACAAGGCAGTTAACCCACTGTTCCTAGGCTGTCATTGTGGATAAGAATGTGTTCTTAACTGACTTGCCTAGTTAAATAAAGAATCTAACCTTACAGCAACCTGACCAAAATGTATAGTTAACTAACATTAACCTGATCTAAGAGTAATGAGCAAAACACTATTGGAACAAATGTGATGCTYAACATGACCATATTATGTAACGCATGTCACACAGCTCTGATACCATCACAGAATATGTTAACAGGAAGCATCTGTTGACAAACATGGCTCTCTCTGATGTTTGCATGTCGGGTCATTCTGGCTAGTACCTGGAAACCTGGCTGTCTCTATCCCTGCCTAGATATCTACAAAAAATGTGGGCTCTGTCAGTGACCTGCGGCTTTGTGTTTCTGGCTTCTGGAACAGTGATATTCGAGGGTCAAAGAAGGCCACTACTTAAGAGTTTAATCCCTCGATGAACCAGATCCTTTCTCATCCCTCTTATATGTCATTTGCCATCCCRTCGGATAGGAAAAGGGAGCGAGGCATGGGAGTTGAGCCACACTGAGAATGTAAATTACTGCCATCTGATCCTACCATCCCACCAAAGCCTCCTCAGTCCAGCACCCTGTAATCTCTCAAAATCTACTGTAGCCCTATCACACAGGCTGTGCTAAAAGGAGAGAGGGAGAGGTGGAGAAAATGTGGCCCAGTTCGTAGAGCGTGGCACTTGCAGCGCCAAGGGTTATGAGTTTGATTCCAACTGGGGCCAACCGTATGATATCATATGCATGCATAGCTGGAAGTAACTTTGGATTAAAGCATCTGCTAAATATGTTTATTATTAGAAAATGAATGGAACGGGCTGTTACTGCAATTTCAGCTAAAAATGTCAATGCATTTCAGCTGCTTCAAAAACATTGCTCTGCTATTACCATTTATACTGTAGGAATGTTGGCTCAACGAAGCAATTTACACTGGCCTGCTTCAAGGGGGGCAACGGTCAGACGAGTGTCGTGCTCTACCTCCAGAGGTAGCGGGCGAGATGTAGCAAGTAGGCAAGTTTACATTTGAGTAATATGAGTAGCTGACTGTATTTCTTTGAAAAGTGTGAAGAAGCTCTCAGAGAGAGAGAGATGGAGGGAGGAAGAGGGAGTGAGGGAACCGGGAAAGGGCGTCCTGGGGGCGGAGGGGGGATAACYAGACGCTAAGTCACTTCAAAAACACAACCACAGTTTTATAAACAAGTTCTCCATTTTAATACAAGAATATCGATCATATTTTTTGGTGTGCACTGGAAAATGAAAATATAATGGTCAATTGGATATTATTTCTACAATACATAAAGTTTGGTCAAACGGGCAAGGTGACCACTCAGTTTAGAGTGAGCACGCCACACACTTACCAGATTCATACTGAAACATAACACCTACCACCTTCACTCCTACACAAGCTGAATGTCCACCAACAACCATGTACACACACAACATCCAAAAATGCATCATATTCAAAGATATTTTCATGAATTCACCTTAACTTTCTCCCACTCTCGTATACAGGTACATACAGTACGCCCGTATTCACACCACATTTACCCCCAACGCACACTAACACAAACACATAAATAACGCACGCAAACACATATTCTAACACACCATAGTAATGACTTTGCTGGTAGCGGGGCTTGATATGAAGTGAACAAACAAAAAAACTGGAGTCATACAGTCATACACACAATGTACACAAATACACAGTCATAGTGGTAGGGACATACATACTGTATCGAAAACATAACATGACAAATGCACTTCACCAACAATTGACAGTCAACCCCACTCCAGAGGGGAGTGGACCGAGTAAAAAAAACACAACGTTCATCTTGGGACTCACACAGATGAATGTGTGGCCCCTCCATCCCTCCTGTCCAACACTTCCAAGTTATAGCACTCCTTCATTGACACATATCGATCTAGCCTGGTCCCAGATCTGTATGTGCATGTTAAGCTCGACTCCTCTGGCTCTTGTTGTCATTGCATACATGCTTAGTCGGCTGAAAGACACACACAGATCTGTGATCAGGCTGATATGTGACACTTGAGAACAGTCTAGACYCAAACACAACAGTCGGGATTGGGCCCTGTTCCATTTCAACTCAGTCAATTCAGGACAAAAATATATATATATATAATCCGTGTTTCTAAAATCCCTCATGGAAAAGAATTGAACCAATTGCATTCTGATTTCTAAATGAATGAATCTCTTGAATTGACTGAATGAAAAGAACACTGTTCCCAGAAGAGTACAATGGTATTAAGACTGTTATTGGGGGGGTCATCGTCTGGTCTGYTGCACAGTAGGTCTGTAAGCCACTTACTCTACCCCCTGTGACTGTCAGACAGACAATACTTTAATGGCCGAGGCTGCGGATCTGACTTRTCTGGATCTTTCTTCACGACAGCTAAAGGTCCCGAAGCTTCTGCGCACGTGCAGAATTCTCTACTTTACACAGCCTCTGCTCCACTCGTAGAGAACCTCCCTTGTGCATTTCTCACTGTCGATCGTGAATTATAATTCTTCAAGTTTTACTGGTGAAACGTCCATGCAGCATTTGCGTCCCGACCATTTGATCTCGACGGAGTTTCATGAGGATATGCATTTTACATCTTCTTGAGTTATAGGGTACAGTTTCAAAGTAACCTTCACCAGTGAGCAAATTCTAGAGCGGATGGCGTTAACAAACGAGCATAGCCTACATGTGTTTAGTTCCACTCAAAGCACATATTTGGCCTAGTGGCGTGCATTGTTGTGGCCATTTGAGAGAAGAATTCAACCATTTAAATCACACATAACCCCGTTACAAGGTGAGAGAGAATACACCAGACACACTGTCCCGTAGACATCTATTTTGAAGCATTCGACAATGTTTAAGACCCACAATGTTCAATACAACCTTTATCTCACATTGTTGTGGTGGTTTAAAGGGACCAGACTGAGCCCAGCTGTGATTAAGTCAGTGGATACAGTACATTAGTCTGACTGTCAGGTAAACCAGTTATACAAACTAAAACAGATTACGAAAGAGACGGCTATGCCAGGTATGTTATGATGGATCCCCGGGGTCGCATTCAGTAGGGCACAACGTTACATAAATACTGTTTATTGAGTCGAACAGATATACTGATCTGTCATCATATAGAGTAAAGCAACGATATTCCAACTTTTTCAACAGGGACTCCATTTTTTAATCACTAAAATGTCAGGGGATTGGGGACCCCATAACAAAATAAAGCTAAGTCAGAGTCCACAGACGCAGAGACGCGATAGTCCTGCGGCCCACTGTGACACATCTGGATCTACGACCACCGTCCGCAGGGGATGCACAGCCTGACTSCGCACCTCCCCCAAAATTCCCAACCAACACGGCTCCCGCTACTCATTTGAATGTGGCGACGGTTGGAGCGATAGCCCGAGCAGCGCTGAGAATTCAAAAATGATGAAAGCCAACGGTCCAATATTCTAGAACCGCTGGAGGAAACGTACACGTTTTGGACTCTGATAAGGGTTTTAGAGATCATGTCGTATCTTAATGTTCAGAAGGTTGTGGAGGCCTGAATTCCACCCAGGTGTTTGGTGTTGTCTGTGTTTTTCCTTGATTCTACTTTATGATACTGAGATATGAAAAGTAGCTGACTAATGGTTTAAAATGTCGGTTGGTGAGACGGTCTTCCAGGTGAGGTCGGAGCATTCCTGCTGCGCTCTTGACTGTTTCTCTGTTGTGGTCAATGTCTGTCAGAGAGTTCTTCTGCCGGGCCGACAGTTCAGTTTAAACCCAGAGAGGCAGGTCCATATGCATCTCTTACTGCCCGTCTATCAGCTAGTGAGACTAAACTGAGTAGCCAGTAGTGATGGGGGAAATATCGATASAGTTACATAATGGAACATTATTTCTGACGATATATCGTATCGTTTTGACAATATCGCAATATTATTATGGCGCTAGTTGTCTGTACCTGCACCAAAACTACAGCATTTCTCCTTCAGAGTTTGTTCTTCATTTTCTTTTTAAATAGGGAGCCAATTTGTTTTCATCACTTTTATTTCCCATGATAAAAACTCGTTCTCGTGGCTCTCTCTTGTCCCTCGGTAGCAGACATATGGTGAGCAATATGTTTGGAACATCAAATCGCAATGAAATCACAGTATTGAATTGCAATACATATAGAATTGTGAGAATTGCAATACATATCGTATCGGCGCGTAAGTATCGTGATAATAATGTATCGTGAGGTCCCTGGTAATTCCCAGCCCTAGTAGCCAGTGTGCGTGTATCTCTCTCAGTCTGGGTGGCCGTTGTTCTTTGTTAGGTTGTGTATAAGGTTGTGTGTAATCAGTCCTCCTTGGTCAGGTAGCCCATGTGCGTGTTGGTGAGGAAGTCACATGTGGGGATGCTGCTGGACGCCTGGTGAATATTTATGGCTGTGATCTCTCTGGGAGTCCTGAGGACACATCAGGAAGATATTCATTGACCTAATAGTGTATTTAATAGAGACAAATATAATACATTCTCAGTGGTTAGTATACCAGCTCAGTGTGAAGGAGGAAAATGAGTGTGTCTCACCTGTTCTGGTGGGATTTTACGTGGGCTCCAGCCAGAGCTTCTCTCAGGATGTCACTAGCAAACTGCTCTGTCGCCTACAGAAGACAGAAACACTTATCATACCCTACAATCTATACAACATCACAGAACATCTTATATCAGAACAAGAACAAAGACTGGTGCACAGAGGGACACAGGAAAAACGTATCTGTCAATCTCGTGAATGATGCCTATCTTTAGGCGAGGCCGACTTTCATTCTCGTTGTTCATTATGCTGTGTTGTGTTTGAGGCATCCGGAGGGACTAACCTTGAGAATCATGGCCTCGATCACCGGAGCAAAAACATTCTTCTCCACCTCCACCTGCTGAAAGGCCACGCCAATCTAAGAGAGATGGAGAAAGGAGAGGGTTAGGGGAGAAGGGAGAGAGAAAGAGGGAGACTTAAGTTAGGAGATGGGAGATGCTGTTACGACAAGATACTTTACACAGTTGTGCTGATGCTAGGAGTGTATATTTTTTACACTCTTTTTCCAGGTTTTTCCTTGTCCCACAATCCTCTAGCATCTTAATACAGCACCGTGAAAGCTGGCCATTTTTAGGAGCTTATCAACTTTCATAGCCTACCTCTAGTCTGCAAAGGACAATTGTCCACTGAGAATTGAATTTCACTGCAAAGTGCACATACTTGCTTTCCTCCAAGGTCTAAATCGGTATACTTATATGGCAAGAAAGAAAGCCAGCACACACTGTGGCCATGGAGGATCAAAGTTGTGCAATCCTAAGTAAGGGTCAACTTCGTCCAACTCCCTTATTTGTCGGTGCTGACCACAGTGCCTTGCAAAATAATCACCTCCCGTGGCAATTTTCCTATTTTGTTGCCTTACAACCTGGAATGAAAATWGATTTTTTGGGGGTTTGTATCATTTGATTTACAAAACATGCCTACCACTTTGAAAGAACTGAGCGTGCATAACTATTCACCCCCCCCAAAGTCAATACTTTGTAGAGCCAGCTTTTGCAGCAATTACAGCTGCAAGTCTCTTGGGATATGTCTCAATAAGTTTGGTACATCGAGCCACTAGGATTTTTGCCCATTCTTCAAGGCAACACCGCTCCAGCTCCTTCAAGTTGGATGGCTTCCTGCTGGTGTGCAGCAATCTTTAAGTCATACCACAGATTCTCAATTGGATTGAGGTCTGGGCTTTGACTAGGCCATTCCATCACATTTAAATGTTTCCCCTTAAACCACTCAAGTTTTGTTTTAGCAGTATGCTAAGGTTCATTGTCCTGCTGGAAGGTGAACCTCCGTCCAAGTCTCAAATCTCTGGAAGACTGAAACAGGTTTTCCTCAAGGATTTCCCTGTATTTAGCGCCATCCATCATTCATTCAATTCTGACCAGTTTCCCAGTCCCTCCTGATGAAAAACATGGTGCTCTCGGGGTGATGAGAGGTGTTGGGTTTGCGCCGGACATAGCATTTTCCTTGATGGCTAAAAAGCTCAATTTTAGTCTCATCTGAACAGAGTACCTTCTTCCATATGTTTGGGGAGTCTCACACATGCCTTTTGGTTAAAAACTTCTTATGGCTGCAATACCGTTAACGGGATCGATATGACAACAGCCAGTGAAAGTGCAGGGCGCCAAATTCAAACAACAGAAATCTCAAAATTAAAATTCCTCAAACATACAAGTATCTTATACCATTTTAAAGGTGATCTTGTTGTTAATCCCACCAAAGTGTCCGATTTCAAATAGGCTTTTCAGCGAAAGCACCACAAACGATTATGTTAGGTCACCACCAACTCACATAAAAATTCAGCCATTTTTCCAGCTAAAGAGAGGAGTCACAAAAAGCACAAATAGAGATAAATTGAATCACTAACCTTTGATGATCTTCATCAGATGACACTCATAGGACTTCATGTTACACAATACATATATGTCTTGTACGATTAAGTTCATATTTATATCCAAAAATCTCAGTTTACATTGGCGCCATGTTCAGAAATGCCTCCAAAATATCCGGAGAAATTGCAGAGAGCCACGTCAAATAACAGAAATACTCATCATAAACTTTGATGAAAGATACATGTTTTACATAGAATTAAAGATACACTTGTTCTTAATGCAACCACTGTGTCAGATTTCAAAAAGCTTTACGGCAAAACACAATATTCAATAATCTGAAAACAGCGTTCAGCCACAAAAGCAAGCCATATAGTTACCCGCCAAATTGTGCAGTCAACAAAACTCATAAAAAGCATTATAAATCTTCACTTACCTTTGCTGATCCCCATCAGAATGCACTCCCAAGACTCCCACTTCCACAAGAAATGTTCGTTTTGTTCGGTAATGTCCATCATTTATGTCCAAATAGCTATTTTTGTTAGCGTGTTTGGTAAACAAATCCAACATCAGGAAGCGCATTCACTAAAAAGCTGACGAAATGTCCAAAAGTTCCGTAACAGTCAGTAGAAACATGTCAAACGATGTATTGAATCAATCTTTAGAATGTTTTTAACATAAATCTTGAATAACGTTCCAACTGGAYAATTACATTGACTTCAGATGAGCGATGGAACAGAGCTCCCTCTCATGTGAACGCGCATGGTCAGGTCATGGCAGACCTGACTAATTCCTCTCTCATTCGGCCCCCCTTCACAGTAGAGGCATCAGACTGGGTTCTACAGACTGTTGACATCTAGTGGAAGTCGTAGGAAGTGCAAACTCATCCATATCTCGCTGTGATTTCAATAGGATCTTGGTTGAAAATCGACCAGCCTCAGAATTCCCACTTCCGGTATGGATTTTATCTGAGGTTTTTGCCTGCCATATGAGTTCTGTTATACTCACAGACATAATTCAAACAGTTTTAGAAACTTCAGAGTGTTTTCTATCCAATATTAATAATAATATGCATATATTAGCAACTATGACTGAGGAGCAGGCCGTTTACTCTGGGCACCTCTGTGCACCTTTCATCCAAGCTACTCAATACTGCCCTTGCAGCCATAAGAAGTTAACACCAAACGTGTTTGCTTATTTTTTTCTTTAAGCAATGGCTTTTTTCTGGCCACTTCAGTAAAGCCCAGCTCTGTGGAGTGTACGGCTTAAAGTGGTCCTGTGGACAGATACTCCAATCTCCGCTGTGGAGCTTTGCAGCTCCTTCAGGGTTATCTTTGGTCTCTTTGTTGCTTCTCTGATTAATGCCCTCCTTGCCTGGTCCATGAGTTTTGGTGGTCGGCCCTCTCTTGGCAGGTTTGTTGTGGTGCCATATTCTTCCAATTTTTGAATAATGGATTTAATTGTGCTCCGTGGGATGTTCAAAGTTTCGGACATTTTTCTATAACCCAACCCTGATCGTACTTCCCCACAACTTTATCCCTGACCTGTTTGGAGAGCTCCTTGGTCTTGGTGGTGCCACTTGCTTAGTGGTGTTGCAGACTCTGGGGCCTTTCAGAACAGGTGACACTTAGATTGCACACATGTGGACTTTATTTAATAAATTATGTGACTTCTGAAGGTAATTGGTTGCACCAGATCTTATTTAGGGGCTTCATAGCAAAGGGGGTGAATACATATGTACGCACCACCTTCCCGGTGTAATTTTTCTTTTAAGTTCTTTTTTTAATTTCACTTCACCAATTTGGACTATTTTGTGTATGTCCATTACATGAAATCCAAATAAAAATCCATTTAAATTACAGGTTGTAATGCAACAAAATAGGAAAAACGCCAAGTGGGGTGAATACTTTTGCAAGGCAATGTAGCTCCTCACCTGTTGGGCTGTGTCGCTGACGAACTGGGCCGAGGGGCATGGGGCCAGGAAGTACTTGGGCTCGGGGTCCGTTTCCTGTTCCTCTTCTTTGACCTTTAACTTCTGAGAGGGTGGGGTCACACTGACGATGTCTAGAACTTCATCATCGTCATCCTCTGGCTCAGTCTTCAGCAGGGTCTGCAGCTGCTCCAACCGCTGGACCAACTCCTCACAGCTACCCAGGGTAGAGGGGCACTCTACAAAATGATGTATACACACAAGTTAACGCACACACAAAGTTCCAATAACCGCGAATGTTCTCTATCTACAGCCTAAAGAAGCAGCAGGGTGAAATGAGCTGTGAAATGTGCGAGCGTCTACACTGAGTGTACAAAACATTGGGTTCTTGGTCACCTGCCTGAACGAGGCCCTCCTCACCTGATTGCTSTAAGAGTCTTGGTGGTTCCAAACTGCTTKATTTAAAAATGATGGAGACCACAGGTGTTCTTGGGGACGTTCAATGCTGCGGACATATTTTGGTACCCTTCCCCAGATATGTGCCTCGACACAATCCTGTCTCAGAGCTCTACAGACAATTGCTTCGACCTCATGGCTTGGATTTTGCTCTGACATGCACTGTGAACTGTGGGACCTTATATAGACAGGTGTGTGCCTTTCCAAATCATGTCCAATCAATTACATTTACCACAGGTGGGCTCTGATCAAGTTGTAGAAACTTCTTAAGGATGAGCAATGGAAACAGGATGCACCTGAGCAAAATTTCAAGTCTTATAGAAAAGGGTCTGAATACTTATGTAAATAAGGTATTTCTGTTTTAATTTAAGTCTTCACTTRGTCATTATAGGGTATTGTATGAAGATTGACGAGGAAAAACWATTTATTCAATTTTTGAATAAGGCTGRAGCATAACAAAATGTGGAAAAAGTCAAGGGGTCTGAATAATTTCCGAATGCACTGTACACACGGGAAACTGTTGAGCGTGAAAAACCCAGCAGCGTTGCAGTTCTTGACACAAACCGGTGTACCTGGCACCTACTACCATACCCCGTTCAAAGGCACTTGCCCATTCACCCTCTGAACGGCACACATACACAATCCATGTCTCAATTGTTGTCACTCAGATTTAAAAAAAAATGTATCCTCCCCTTCATCTACACTGATTGAATAAGGGATCATAGCTTTCACCTGGATTCACCTGGTCAGTCATTTTGTACACAGTGTATATTGCTCTGTACTCCATAGAAGGAGTAGAAGGACAGAGGTTGAATCAAGATAAATGGACAATTTAGAGAAATGTAAATAAACAACTTTGGTGTACCGTAAATAAAGACTTCCTTGCTCTTTATATGAATTACATCTTGAAAATAGGCTAACAGGCGAGAGCTTTAAACAGGGGAGAGCTTTTAAACAGGTGTGAAGGCTGAGCACATCTGTTCCGAACTTTGTATTTAGACATGCAGAGGAAGACAGTGAGAGTGAGTGAGGTATAGAGAGTGTATTGAAAAAGAGAGAGAGCAAAAGAGTGTGTGCATTTGGGCCATAGCGATCAGAGCAAATCCTCGCAGAACAGAGCTTGGTTGTTTGGGCTCTCAGCCTGGTGTGTGACTCATCAGGCTAGAGGCCTCCTTTCTCCTCCACGCAGGAACAGGAACAATGGACAGAATTAATGAGGACTGCCTGTGAATACCAGGCAGGCCTGCATTCTAGCACTAATAACYCAGTACATTGAATATTGAAAAAGGTTACAAAATGCCTCATAATAGAGTTAGAGTGGCATGCACATGCACTCTTCTAAAAATCATAAAATCTCTCTTTCTCTCACACACACGCCTACACACAACAACAACCCTCCTCACCTCACCCCCACCCACCCACACTCTACCTGGTTCGTTGTCTATCTGTGTGAGGATATCCTCTATGGTCCCTTCGTCAGGCCTGCTGCTGCGTAGGGGCTCGGGGTCCGGGGGTGTGTAGCCTCTCTGTCGGCACCACTGGACCACCTCTCTGGTCTTAGGGGGGGTGAGGGCCTGCAGGCGGGGGCAGCGCTCCAATACATCCTGGACCACACGCTTCACTGCCACCGCACGCTGGAGCTACAGTGAGACAACCATATCAACTTAATTTCAAGTGCACTCAAGTCAACACACAGGTACTCGCCAAAATAATGGAAACACTTGTGTAAATGAGGGATGCAAAGGATATTGAAAGCAGGTGCTTCCACACAGGTGTGGTTCCTGGGTTAATTATGCAATTAACATCCCATAATGCTTAGGGRCATGTATAAAAATGCTGAGAAGGCCATTATTATGGCTACCATGGCTATGCTCCCATAGGATGACAATGCCCCCCGTTCACAGGGTACAAGTGGTCACTGAATGGTTGGATGAGCATGAAAACAATGTAAAGTCAATAGATATCAACCCAATTGAACACTTATGGGAGATTCTGGAGCGGTYCCRGAGAGAGTTTTCCYKCAAATAAAACACCAAACTATGGAATTTCGAGGAKGAATGGTGTCACATCACTCCAACAGAGTTCCAGACACTTGTAGAATCTATYCCCAGGTGCATTGAWGCTGTTCTGGTTTGTGGTGGCCCAACGTCCTATTAAGACKCTTCATGTTGGCGTTTCCTTTATTTTGGCAGTTACGTCTATATACATACTAAATACAAACCAGTCAACACACCTTGCACATTATAATGGAGATAGCTCAGAATCCTTTTTTCTGTCCTAATGTCTTTATTAATGACGATCACAATGTAAATCATGGGTCAGAAGACATAGTACAATACAATTAATAGACGGGAGGACAGCTCTGATTCCTCACAATTCTCAGAAATCTCCCTTTATTCTCTTTCAGCAGCTGTCACTCAAATATTATTGAGCATATTAATCACATGGAGTCTGTTGATATGGACTAAACAGAGGATTTTAACAAATTGGATTCTAGCCAGAGAGCACAGAGCCAGCCCTCTCCAGGGTGTCTTCGGGCATTACTCCCTCTGAACCTCTTTTATGAGTTCATAGGAGATATGAGTTACCATGACAGAGTCAGTAGTAAGCCTCGGGTGGACCACTGCCACACACTCATAATCATCATACTGTGTTCCTGGGTAGAATAAGTCTGAGCTCTGGGCTCTGGGGCAGGCAGCATAGAACACTGCTGTCTGAGAGACTGACTGTCAGATAGAGAATAGAGTAGAAAACCCGTCTAGACTGTCTCCATAGATAATGGGTTTACAGGGGCTCTAGGCAGCATTTGTGTGTGTGTGTGTGTGTGTGTGTGTGTGTGTGTGTGTGTGTGTGTGTGTGTGTGTGTGTGTGTGTGTGTGTGTGTGTGTATTTTGTAGAGATGAAAGAGGAGGATGATGACGGGGCAAAAATAGAGAGAGAAGAATCCGACTGGACAGGGAGACATGAGGTAAGCAGAAAATATGCAGAGTCATGTGTAAACACGTGTAAACACACATAAACAACACTAATGAACTCTGACGTGTTTACACACGTTGTACACAGCCAGACTAACAAACACACGGCCAACAACACAAACAAACAATCTTTACCTCCGCTGCCCTGCGTTTCCCAATGTTCCAGGAGTAAAACTGCTCAGTGGACACGGCACAGAACGGATGGGAGTCCTCGGCTAGACAACACAACACAATATTAACCATACAACACACAGTCTTCTACATAATAATAATAATAATAGATTGTATTTATATAGCGCCTTTCTACCAACTAAGGCACTCAAAGCACTTTTACATAGTAAGGGGGAAATTCACCTCATCCACCACCAATGTGTGGCAACCACTCGGGTGATGCACCACGACCATTATGTGCCKGAATGCCCACCACACATTAGATAGCATGGTGGAGAGGTGAGGAGTGATARGCCAATTAAGAATGAGAAATGGAAATGGGACCAGGTTGGGACTTTTAACACCCCTAGTCCTGCGATAAGTGGCATGGGCTTTTTAATGACCACAGTGTCAGGACACCGGTTTAACATCCCATCCGTCTCACTCAAGCTTTATTTACATGGCAAATCGTCGAAGAAGAATGGATGTAAAGAGAATCAGYAGTGAGAACAACGAAAATGATGAAGGGAGCTTACTCTTCTCGGGTACGATGAGGGGGGACTTCTTCACCACGGCGGTGAGCAGCTGCATGAGGGTCTCTATGTGTTCCGTGCTGAGGAGCCAGGAGAGGCACAAACACATTACCACACACAAGACACCAACAGACTCTCAAGCAAACCCATAGGTCTGGGTGTGGTGCCAAAACCATCCATATCCAATAGCCCACTTTGCTTCTGTGGTGTAGAACAATGCTTGTGCTGCTATGCTAACGGTTTGGTGCTTCCTTGTTCGCAAATAGCCAGTCCTTTTCATAGCATATACTGTTTTGGCTCTGATATATCTAAGTAGTACTTACTTGTTAGCCAACGGCCAACGCCATTTATAGTGTAACTGATGTGGTATGAGCTTAGTTCAGGTTCTCCTGGGACCCCTTTGTAATAACTCCTATTGCATCCGAGTTGTCCTTACTTGATGACCTCGACGTGGTGGTGTGAGCTGGTGTCGGCCCCCTGCTCCAGTTTGACTGAGGCGAAGGCAGTGGGAGGAGCAGCTACATGGGTGGAGAAGGCAACAGGGGCTGTTACAGGGGGCGACGGGGCAGGTGTAGCAGAGACGGGTGTACAGACTCCTGGCTCTGTCTTCACTGTAGAGGAGACGGGAGATACAGAGAACGAGATGGGGCTCAAAATACAAACAAGACAAGGCAAAACGCAACCTTTACAAGGACCGGGGTATGAGGAAGAAGGGGGAGAGAGTGGAAGAGAGGGGTTGAGGGTGGAAGTGTAAAAAGTGGAGGAATTGTTAAGTGGTAGAAACGTGAGGTGAAAAGGAGAGATGGAGAGCTGAATGTGTGGAGGAAAGAGAAACGAAAGCTAAAGGGCGTCCGGGCGCTTCCCAGCCYAAACAGTTTGGAACAGCTTGTGCGTATATCATTTTTTATTTATTTAACCTTTATTTAACTATTTATGACAACATTMTGTGACGTTTTTGTTCSTTTTGGACTTTGGCAAGGGTTTCTTCGGCAAGCCAAAGTCTACAACCCCTCGTTYGCGATTGGTCAACAGTAGGGATTCGTCAATGAAGTAAAAGGGAGGGAGGGAGAGAAATAGCTGCATGTGAGCTCTCGCATTTTTCAACATGTTTTTTTAAACAAAAAGATAGATTTGGAGTTAGATAAACTTGGATTTTTCGGCAGGGACATACAGGATGCTACCCTCCACAGCATAACCTTCACTCCAGATCAAAACTCCAAACCTACAACCTCATTTTGGACAAAATTACCTGGAAGGATTACTACTACCAAAGATTCKTTTTTTCAAGCTATACAGAGGGTGCTCTGGCAAACAAACAGCAGAGACCAGAGGACACCATCCAACCTGGAACTGAGAAAGACCAGATATAACTTCAAGTAGAACTGAGGTGTGAAGTGAGAGGTGTCGAAGCCTTTGAGCCCAACAAATGGCAGGAGTCTCACAGGCTACCCCACCCAAATCCAGAGGCCTTTGAAGACCACTCCCGCTGTTCAGTGACCATCCATCTATCCATCCATCCATCCATCTATAAGAAATCTGCCTCCAAAAATAAAAGCTTCTCCCAAGTGGGTGTGACACCTACTCCCGTTGCCTGCTGCACTGCTGCTTGGATTCCACCTGGCGATCTGTTCACCGTCTGCCATGGCTTGTCTCCACCTGTCTGGTACAGGTACCCCCACCACACTCCCCCCTCTCTACCGAGCTTTCGCTCGCCTCCAGCACACAGGCACTGCTGTGGCGAGTGACTCTAAACTTACAATGAATGGCCCCAAGTCGTTATATATAGCTTTTTTTTGTGCATTTTGCTATTTGCCTCATGACTCCTGCATGCTTTGTTGACTATGAACTTTCATGTWCACCCAACCGTGGGAAAGACCATGTTTGTTCCCACACTCGGGACTCTGACTATCTATTGGTTACACAGACTTTTGGCCTCCCATCCTATTCTAACCACCTCTCGCCGGCGTTGTATTCACGTTGCCTGATGAAATTGCTGTACAATATGATCTTGTTGCCATCTAATGCATATTCAAATGTCATAAACCAACACTGTCCTCTGCCGTGCCTTGATTGTTAATGATATCTGGAAATGTGAATGTACGCCCTGGCCCGTCTACTGTTGCCAGCCCCAATTTGGACATGCTTAAACATCCTGACCAAGTCCTAAAGCAATGGGACTCCCTAAATCTTTCCCAGATTATTACCAATCCCACAAGGTATGACTCCAAACACCCAGAAAAGGCAACTCTCCTCAATGTTATCCTCACAAATAATCTTGATAGGTATCAGTCTGGTGTTTTCTGTAATGACCTTAGTAATCACTGCTTTACAGCCTGTGTTCTTAATAGCTGCTCAGTGAAACGACCTGTCCTGATTTGTCATAGAGGCTTGCTAAAAAACTTTAATGAGCAAACCTTCCTTCATGACRTGACGTCTGTAAATTGGTATAGAATCAGCTTGATCCCCTCTGTCGAAGACGCTTGGACCTTATTTTTTTGATATTTTCAGTGGTATTGTTAACAAACACGCCCCCATAAAGAAAATGAGAATTAAAAACAGGTTCAGCCCCTGGTTCGACCGTTTTCTTGCAGAGTTTCACCACCTCAAGAATTGCATTTGGCGAAAGGCTCGGCACACGCATACTCAGCTGACTGAGTCTCGTTCAGGCAAATGAGAAATAAGTGCACTCAGGCTATCCGGAAGGCCAAAGGAAGTTACTTTAAGGAGCAGTTCTCTCTGTGGGTCTAACCCCAAGAAGTTCTGGAAAACGGTTAACGACCTGGAGAATAAACTCTCCTCCTCACAGCTGCCCATGTCCCTTTAAATTAATGATGTGGTTGTTACCGACAAGAAGCACATGGCTGAGCTCTTTAATCACCAATTCATTAAGTCAGGATTCCTGTTTGACTCAGCAATGCCTCCTTGCTCGTCCAACATTTCCTAATTTCCTCATCTCCCAGCAACTAGCCCTGATGCTCCTCCCTTTTTTTCCCTGCCCTGCTACAAAGTTTCCCCCTGCAGGCGGTCACACTGAGTCCGAGGGGCTAAAGGAGCTCCTTAAACTTGACCAACAAAAAAACATCTGGGTCAGATGGTTTCGACCCTTTCTTCTTTAAAGTTACTGCCCCTATCATCACCAAGCCTWTCTCTGACCTTTTTAACCTGMCTCTCCTCGCTGTGGAAGTTCCCATTGCTTGGAAGGCAGCCACGGTTCATCCTTTATTTAAAGGGGTTCCTTTCTGTTATAGGCCTATTTCTATTTTGCCCTGTTTATCAAAAGTGCTGAAAAAACTTGTCAATAATCAAATGACTGGCTTTCTTGATGTCTATAGTATTCTCTCTGGTATGCAATCTGGTTTTCGCTCAAGTTATGGATGTGTCACTGCAACCTTAAAGGTCCTCAATGATGTCAACATTGCCCTTGATTCTAAGCAATGTTGTGCTGCTACTTTTATTMAWTTGGCCAAAGCTTTTGATACGGTACCATTCCATTCTTGTGGGCCGGCTAAGGAGTARRGGTGTCTCTGAGGGYTCTTTGGCCTGGTMTGCTAACTACCTCTCTCTCAAAGAGTGCAGTGTATAAAGTCAGAATATCTGCAGTCTCAGCCAATGCCTGTCGCCAAGGGTGTACCCCAAGGCTCGATCCTAGGCCCCAACAACATAGCTCAGGCAGTAGGAAGCTCTCTCATCCATTTATATGCAGATGATACAGTCTTATACTCAGCTGGCCCCTCCCTGGATTTTGTGTTAAATGCTCTACAACAAKGCTTTCTTAGTGTCCAACAAGCTTTTTCTGCTCTTAACCTTGTTCTGAAACACCTCCAAAACAAAGGTCATGTGGTTTGGTAAGAAGAATSCCCCTCTCCCCACAGGTGTGATTAGGGTTWAGAGCMTGAGGTAGTCACCTCATACAAGTACTTGGGAGTATGGCTAGACGGTACACTGTCTTTCTCTCAGCACATATCAAAGCTGCAGGCTAAGTTAAATATAGACTTGGTTTTCTATATCGTAATCACTCCTCTTTCACCCCAGCTGCCAAATGAACCCCGATTCAGATGACCGTCGTACCCATATAGGATTACAGAGACGTAAGTTATAGATCGGCAGGTAAGGGTGCTCTCGAGCGGCTAGATGTTCTTTACCATTCGGCCATCAGATTCGACACCCATGCTCCTTATAGGACACATCACTGCACTCTATACACATCTATACTTACTCTATACTGGTCATCTCTGTATACCTGTCGCAAGATCCACTGGTTGATGCTTATTTATAAAACTCTCTTAGGCCTCACTCCCCCCTACTGCAGCCCTCATCCTCCACATACAACACCCGTTCTGCCAGTCACATTCTGTTAAAGGTCCCCAAAGCACACACATCCCCGGGTCGCTCGTCTTTTCAGTTCGCTGCAGCTAACGACTGGAACGAGCTTCAACAAACACTCAAATGGACAGTTTAATCTCAATCTCTTCCTTCAAAGACTCAATCATGGACACTCTTACTGACAGTTGTGGCTGCTTTGCGCAATGTATTGTTGTCTCTACCTTCTTGCTCTTTGTGCTGTTGTCTGTGCCCAATAATGTTTGTACCCTGTTTTGTGCTGCTACCATGTTGTGCTGCTGCTGTCCCCTGTCCCATGTTGTCCCAGCCCCCGTCCCCGCAGGAGGCCTTTTGGTAGGCCGTCATTGTAAATAAGAATTTGTTCTTAACTGACTTGCCTAGTTAAATAAAGGTTAAATAANCTCAGCACATATCAAAGCTGCAGGCTAAGTTAAATATAGACTTGGTTTTCTATATCGTAATCACTCCTCTTTCACCCCAGCTGCCAAATGAACCCTGATTCAGATGACCGTCGTACCCATATAAGATTACGGAGACGTAAGTTATAGATCGGCAGGTAAGGGTGCTCTCGAGCGGCTAGATGTTCTTTACCATTCGGCCATCAGATTTGACACCCATGCTCCTTATAGGACACATCAGTGCACTCTATACACATCTATACTTACTCTATACTGGTCATCTCTGTATACCCGTCGCAAGATCCACTGGTTGATGCTTATTTATAAAACTCTCTTAGGCCTCACTCCCCCCTATCTGAGATATCTACTGCAGCCCTCATCCTCCACATACAACACCCGTTCTGCCAGTCACATTCTGTTAAAGGTCCCCAAAGCACACACATCCCTGGGTCGCTCGTCTTTTCAGTTCGCTGCAGCTAACGACTGGAACAAGCTGCAACAAACACTCAAACTGGACAGTTTAATCTCAATCTCTTCATTCAAAGACTCAATCATGGACACTCTTACTGACAGTTGTGGCTGCTTTGCACAATGTATTGTTGTCTCTACCTTCTTGCCCTTTGTGCTGTTGTCTGTGCCCAATAATGTTTGTACCCTGTTTTGTGCTGCTACCATGTTGTGCTGCTGGCATGTTGTGTTGCTACCATGTTGTTGTCATGTTGTGTTGCTACCATGCTGTGTTGTCATGTGTTGCTGCGATGCTGTGTTGTCGTCTTAGGTCTCTATTTATGTAGTGTTGTGTTGTGTTGTCTCTCTTGTCGTGATGCGTGTTTTGTCCTATATTTTTCACTTAATTTATTTTTAATCCCAGCCCCCGTCCCCGCAGGAGGCCTTTTGGGAGGCCGTCATTGTAAATAAGAATTTGTTCTTAACTGACTTGCCTAGTTAAATAAAGGTTGAGGACAGGGGGTGCTGTTTTCACTTTTGGGGAAAAACGTGCCCAATTTAAACAGCCTCGTACTCAATTCTTGCTCGTACAATATGCATATTATTATTACTATTGGATAGAAAACACTCTCTAGTTTCTAAAACCGTTTGAATTTTGTCTGTGGGTAAAACAGAACTCCTTTGGCAGCACACTTTGTGACCAGGAAGTYGAAAGTCTGAAATCTATCTTCTGTTCAAGTGACTGCCTATAAATGGGCATGATACGTATGACTATACGTGCACGTCATACACCTTCACCCGGATGTCAAGAGGAAGTGAGAGGAAAAATGAGTTGATTATCTCTGTCTGACGTTGTGGAATAAGCCTCTTGGAACAACGTGTCACCCATTTTCTGTTTTCTGCAAGGCGCGTGGAGGGACCTGTTATTGCCTACTGGAAACCCGTTGTTATGGGCGAATATGAGCTCCGGTTTTGATTTTATTTGATACATGTTACAATATCATCCTAAAGTATGTTTTTTCAATATAGTTCATTAGTTATTGAACTTTATTCGGGACGTTCGGCGTGTTGCGTTGTTTGACTTTGTTGACGTTGGAGAGCTTAGAACCGCATGGCCAGTGTGCTTGCTAATTCAAGGGGAAAGAGGACGTTCTGAATCAAAACAACGATGGTTCTGGACAAAGGACCCCTTATACAACATCCTGATGGAAGATCAGCAAAAGTAGGAACCATTTTGTGATGCTATTTCAAATATCTGTCGAACTGTGTACTAGTAGCTTTGCGCTCAGGTTTTGGTTATTCCCTTACCATAAACTAAGTCTTATGTCGTAATGAAGAATTTTTTTAGAATTCTAACACTGCGATGCATTAACTTCTTGGAACTATAGGGGGTGCTGTTCCGCATTAGCATATTTGGGTCTCCAAATTAAACTGCCTCGTGCTAAATTCTTGATCGTACATATGCATATTATTGTTTATTATTGGATAGAAAACACTTTCTAGTTTCTATAGAAGTTGGAATTTTGTCTCTGAGTGGTACAGAACATATCTACAGATTCATGACAGGGGTCAGATTTCAGAAATTTTTACCCCTGATCTGGAGTCTGTTTAAGGGACAGTGAATGCTATGAAGAAACGACACTGCCTACGTCTTCCTCTGGTGTCTGTACGTCATCACGTTTTGAATGGAATCGATTGCACAATCACAGCCATTATAAAACCACAAAATGTATAGGGATCCTCTTTCTCGTCGCGCGCTGGAAGCGTGAAGGACATCGGACTTGCCTCATTCCAAATCGTTGTCTAACCAGCAATATTTCTCCGGTCATGTTTTCAGTCGTTATAGTTGTTAAAACATCATAATGTAGTTAATTTGAACCGTTTTATAGCAATTTATATCCGTTTAGTGCGATTTTGAGGAATTTCTTTTGTTTGTGCACTCTAAACTTTGGACACGTTTTGTGGTCCCGTTCGATCGTTAGTGGATATTTCCAAGGACAGAGGACATCTATCGACCAAAAGAAGATTACAACATAGAAAGGATACATTGCCCAGATTGATGGAAGAACAGCTCAAAGTAAGCAATATTTAAAATGATAAATCGTTGTCTGTCGAAATATTTTAAACGCATATTTCGCCATTTTGTTTGTTATCGCGTCACTTGGCGAACCCTGTATTGAAAAGTAAGGATAATTTTAAAAATGTAAGTCAGCGGTTGCATTAAGAACTAATTTGTCTTTCGATTCCTGTCAAACCCTGTATTTTTTAGTCAAGTATATGATTAGCTTTCAATTAAACTAGATCACTCTGATAGATGACGTCAGACATATTGAGGCTTGATTTCCTAGTATTTTTATTGTGTAACCACGGTTTTGTATGGCTAAATATGCACCTTTTCGAACAAACTGTATATGTATGTTGTAAAATGATGTTACAGGAGTGTCATCGGAAGAATTCTGAGAAGGTTAGTGAAAATTAATATATTTTGGCGGTGATTACGTTATAGCGCTCTTTGGCTGGAATCGATGCTCTGGTAACGTTTTCACATGTGGTATGCTAACTTATCGATTTATTGTGTTTTCGCTGTAAAACGCTTAGAAAATCTGAAATATTGTCTGGAATCACAAGATCTGGGTCTTTCCATTGCTATGCTTTGTCTATTCTTATGAAATGTTTTTTAAGAGTAAATTGGTCATACACGTTGCTCTCTATAGTAATTCTAGTCGTCTTGTGATGGTCGGTGCAATTGTAAACTGTGATTTCTACCTGAAATATGCACTTTTTTCTAACAAAAACTATCCTATACCATGAATATGTTATCAGACTGTCATCTGAAGAGGTTTTTTCTTGGTTAGTGGTATCAATATCTTAGTTGAGCCGAATTGGTGATAGCACCTGAAGGAGTAAGAAACTGATGGAGTTAGAATAGTGGTGTATTTTGCTAACGTGTTTAGCTAATAGATTTACATATTTGGTCTTCCCTGTAAACCATTTTAAAAATCTGAAATGGTGGCTTTATTCACAAGATCTGTATCTTTCATCTGGTGTCTTGGACTTGTGATTTAATGATATTTAGATGTACTATCTACTTGTGAAGCTATGCTAGCTATGCTAATCAGTGTGTGGGGGGATGGGGGGTGCTCCCGAATCCGGGTTTCTGAGGCAGTAGATTAAGAACTAATGGATCTATCGTTTCCTATACAACATGTATTTTTTTTGTAATGTTTATGAATAGCTATTTGGTCAGAATAGGTGAGAGTCTAATAGAAATATCCGCACATTCTGGGAAAAAGATGCTACGTTAGCACGTTATGCTACGTTATGCTACGTTGTATAACCACGGATTTCAGCTCTAAATATGCACATTTTCGAACAAAACATAAGTGTATGTATAACCTGATGTTAGGACTGTCATCTGAGGAAGGTTTATGAAGGTTAGTGAAATTTAATATATTTTGCTGGTTTATTCGCTAACGCTAACGTGCCTATTGCTATCGCTAACGTGCCTTGATGAATGAATGCGGTAGTGTGGTAGGCTATTGTAGTAAGCTAATATAATGCTATATTGTGTTTTCGCTGTAAAACACTTAAACAATCGGAAATATTGGCTGTATTCACAAGATCTTTGTCTTTCATTTGCTATACACCATGTATTTTTCAGAAATGTTTTTTGATGAGTATTTCGATATGTCACGTTGGTGTCTGTAATTATTCTGGCTGCTTTCGGTGCAATTTCTGATTGTAGCCGCAATGTAAACTATGATTTTATACCTGAAATATGCAATTTTTTTTAACAAAACATAGATTTATTGTATAACATGTTATAAGACTGTCATCTGATTAAGTTGTTTCTTGGTTTCTTTGGTTTGTTCTAGGTTAGTTTTGGTTGATTTGTGGCATGCTACCTGTGCTGTGAAAAATGTCTGTGCTTTTTCAATTTGTTGGTGAGCTAACATAATATATATTGTGTTTTCCCTGTAAAACATTTTAAAAAATTGGACATGTTGGCTGGATTCACAAGATGTGTATCTTTCATTTGCTGTATTGGACTTTGTTAATGTGTGAAAGTTAAATATTTCTAAAAAAATATTTTTTGAATTTCGCGCTCTGCCTTTTCAGTGGAATGTGGAGGAGTTCGCTAGCGAACGCCGGGGCTAGAAAAGTTAAATAAAATTAAAAAATAAAAGTGCCTGAGACGACTCGCCCGCATGTACATTTTTTCACTTGAGAAATACTACACCATCCTAGTCAGACGCAAAATTGCGTTACTAAGATCTCCTCGACAAACGTCAAATTCATGACGGATTTCTTGAGTCATCTTAGATTAATTCTGAGTGTATGCTGGCTACGGCTTTCAAAATGGACAAACAATAGTATTGCCACTTTTTTCTCGTTTTTCAAGCGAAGGTCTCTTACGAGAAAACTTGTTCGGCTGGCCTAGCCGAAACTGAAGCATTAAGGGAGGGCCACCCACAGAGAGGCATGAAGGAGAGACAGGAGGATGTTGAAGGAGAGGCAAGAGAGAGGGAGGCGAATGGTGCTTCTCTCACCTTGGGCCAGGGGCAGGGTGAGGGAGGGGGAAGGCGAGGCCTGGGCAGCAGCAGCAGGACTGGGGGAGACTCCAGCTGCAGCCACTCCTACTCCAGGCGAGGGAGTGGAGCTACTACTGGAGCGCTGGCCCTTTAGAACACTAGCCGGACTGGACTACTACACACACACAGACACCAAGAACAAACGAGGGGACAACAAGAACAAAACGCATGAATACTGAATGTATAATGAATGAAACAGTGACTTTAGCTGTGAAGGTGACTGCTTTTCTGTCTCTCATGACTACGCACCAAAAACCTCTATATTCACACATGTAGGCCTGGAGCTCAGCTGATGGCTAGACCTCCTCCTCAGTACACAGTGTGCGAGCCAGTTCATTTTTCAGCTCAGGTGCACTGTGTGTGTGTGTGTCTGTGTGCGAGGACTTTTAAGATCGCAAACATGCTGCCCCCCCCCCCCCCCACCATCTCTCTCCAGCTGCACTAACTTAATCCCCAGCCCACAGAAACGCATCTCTCTGTCTCCCGGCCTGCCCACATCATGTACTTTGTCTGGATCTGGGGAATAGGTAGAATCCCACAGCACACAGACTTCTGCTCTCCAGTCCTCAGCGGGTGCTGTGAAAGTCTGTCTACCTGGTTTTCTATTGATTTCAATAGATGTCAGATGTCAGATACTCTGGAGAAGAGTCATATGCTTTTTTGGGCCTTTGTGTCACTGTCTGAAAAATACATGTCAGGAAAAACGCTGGATTGTCTGATGGATCGATTGCTATATTATGGAATAATTTACCATGGATGGACTGACTGACTTACCTTTGTTGACGGGCATGTGTATGGTCTGTACGCCTCCTGTGCCCGTGCCCACCCCCAGTTGTTTGGGCTGGTTGGCAGGGACGGTCAGCACTGTCTGCTGGGAGCTGGACCCGCCAGAGTGGATCTTCAGCATACCTGGACAAGACCAGAGCACAGGAGACAACTCTTAGCCTGGATGGGGCATTTGGCCATTTAAATGATCTATTTATTTTAAATCTATCCTTTGTTTTTACACAGGTGATCCTACTGAGAGAAAAAATTGAGACCTGTCCCAAAATAGCAGCAATCCACTTTCTCAAACAACATAAGAGATATTCTCTTCCTACCTGATAAGGTAGCAGCAGTCTTTCCTCCCCCTGCCACCATCCCACTGAACAGCGATGCCGCACTGACCAATGTCGTGCTGGCGCTRTTGGGCACACCCACTACCATAGAACCCGCCCCTTTGGCCATGCTGATGACGTGCATGTTGGTAATGCTCTTAGCAACGGTCACAACTGTGCCAGAGGTGGTGGGACCCTTTGCCAAGGTGACAGTTGGCGCTGTGGCGCCCTTCTGCATGGTTACCAAACCGGTGGCGCTCTTTGCCATGGTAACGGCGGTCGCTGTGGATTTCCTTGCCATGGTAACGGCGTTAGCGGCGCTTGCGTTCTTTGCGGCGTTGATGACTGCTGCCTGGTTGGCTGCCACCAGGACAGAGTGGGATACAGGTTTGGTCTGAACGGACACCTCCGCTACCTGGAACCAAACAACCACAAACAGCTGGCATTCGTGAAGATGTAGTTACACAGACACAAACAGACAGATTCACACAGTTTTATTMCCCGAAATATCACCACATGGTTTCAGTCTGTGTATGAAATAAATACACTGACAAAAACAACTTTTTAGAGAGAAAGAATGATACAGACTACGGGTAATACACCTTTCCAGTTTCATAACTCTTTCATAATATGTTAGGGTCCACCGCCCTGTGCTGATAAATGATAAATCCCATTCATTGTAATTAAGAGGCGGACTGATCAAGCTAGGCCATTGGGTTTAGGGAGTTCTAGCTGAAACAAAGGAACACATTTCTCTCTGGCAAAATGCTAACATTCTAATTAACAGTTCCGGAAGAGCGGAGCTCCAAAATGGGGATCAGGCACGGAAGAGAAGCTTCTTGGTTCCATAAAGTTCTGATTCAGGGTTTCTAGTTCTGATTCAGGGTCTATTTAGAGGTAACCCCAAACTCCTGCCACTCACCGGTTGACTGGCAGTTGCCATGGCAGCGGCGGTGGAGACAGCGCTGGGGTTGGAGCTAGCGGCTGTGATGACTCCGCCCGTCATCCTGAGCATGGTCGTGGCCGGCTTGGACAGGTGGGCCGCTGTCGCCGTGCTTACCGTCTTCACTGAGCCATCAGACAGCTTCACCTGGGACCCGCCCAGCGCCTGTCAATCAACATACAGTCCACACAAATAAATTAGATATAACTTTATTGATTCTACATTCTTATAACTTACAGGAAGTGCCCTGTGTAGCATATAGGAAAAGGTGCAGGACAATATTATCAATGTTTAATCGAGAAAATAGACAATGCCTAATTAGAGACAATCGTTCAATAGTAAATTCCACAAGTACTCCTGCTCTACATTGAGAGAGATCTATGTGATCTACACCGTGTTTCTCTGCTGTTTCTGACTGACATGAGGCAGATCTGTCCTCAAACGAGCTGCACTTAGCGTGAACAAACACACCCGACACAAAAGCTCTAGCATGCACTCAAAACCGTTTGTAATAGAATCCAGAGAATTTAGAGCATTGAGCCCCAGTATTGTGACGCCACATGATGTGAATACCCAGGCAGGCAGGCCAAGGCCCCAAGGGAACAGAGGGAGGAGCTCAGGACAGGAGGGTAATTTGGGAGAGAGGTGAAAATGGCTATTGTGGTTATGTAAGCTGACTCTTCTCCTCTAGCTAACACCAACCAGCACAGATTGGCGCGCGCGCGCACGCACAAACACACTGTCCTACACCAATAGTCTCCACACATACACTAATACAGCTGTCCTCTCAAATGGTCTCTCACCCAATACAGTCGGTAGATATGCTTCTTAATAAAAAGTTGAKCGAGCCATTACACTTTGTTGATATCGTGACATTTCATTATTATCACAAACCCTGAGGCTGCGGTCATTCGATTGGCAGCGGCATATAATTCTTCAACGAGATCACATCGTGAAAATAGCATTTTATTCTTATTAAAGAGATCCGGACAGGTTCATTTAGCAAACTTTCTGAATGGACATATAGAGAATCAGCAAACTCACACACGCACACCGCCGGTAAAAGCAAACCCTCAATCAAATCCACCAGCGTATGTCAGACATAAGAGCAGATCTTACTTCTTTCCTTAAAACATATGGAAAAAACCAGGGCCTAACTTGAGGCTTTCCAAAAGTAGGCTATGAGATAATGAATTGACTCGGAAAGTATCACGGGGACAGCTATGCTATAGTATGAAAATGAAATTGACAATCATTAAAAATAGAAACAAATGCATCCATAGCCTATTTATCAGAGACGCTGATTAGAGGGGGAGAGGATTATCAAATACTAAAATWAAAAAATAAAGACTTTGTTGACTGATAAAATGAATGATAAGCGCAGCTGGGCACTTTCCTACATTTGACATTTGGAAGAAGCAGGTACTTCTACGCGTTCTCAGGGGCACGCYCTCCGTCAACAGCAGACACATGCTCATTGCTCACATGGAGCGAGTAAATGACGGTATGAAATAAACACAAACGTGTTTCTCACAAGCGTAACAGGTTGTGAACGCTGCAACCAAAGTTTCCACTCCGAGAATGAGAATGGTAAATTACTCTAATTAATACATGCATTAACAGGCAATTTTTGTTGGTCCCGCCTAAGGCGCATTGTCTACTTGACACAACATTAGTGCATTATAGGCCTCAGAGCCAGAACAACCTTGTCGARTGCTGTTGAATAATTAATGAAGTCAGACACATCCAACCTTTTTTTTCAAGTACGCCGATGTACTTATTTACTAGTAAGCTATGAAAATGTGCATTGTATATATATATATATTTTTTTTTTAAGTCCACACATCAAAGATTTTATTACTGACGTGCCGTAGCCTATAGCGCTCTACATCGCCGCACATCTAACAGATTAGCTGCTGGAGCATCACAGGAAAGTTGGAAAGAGGAGCTGCAGAACGTTTAATGGACGGATTAAGTTAGCAAAACAAGTTCTCACAATCATAAGTAAACACTCCTGTTATTAGGGCAAGCTAATCTACATGCACCTACAATCAATGGAGGCTTATTGAAACAGTTTTGAGAGTTATTTTATGTTCATGACTGTCTTCATCCATAACCGTCAGTTCCAAGGTTATTCAATCACCGTCACGGCCCTACCGGTTGGCCTCTTAAACGGCACTTAGATTGAATTACTAGCTTAGTTTAGTGGTATTTGCACCTGCTGTTTTCAAGAGGGACTAATCCATAAAAGGAAAAAGAAAAGTTAAACGATATGTCCATAGAGGACATAACTACTGCCCGACTCCATACTAAATAGCTTCATAAGTTCAGACCACGGCAATGATAAAATATACTGGCAGAGGAGAGGATGAGAGAATGTTTGCAATTAAACGGAGGGAAACACAGAAAGAGGGACAGAGAGAGAAATAATTWGCCGAAGTTAAAGCRCAGACGACTGCCAAAGGCATAATTATTAGCACTAATCTGATAGTCAGGGCAAACAAAAAAACAGACAACACACACACACATAGCAAAACGCACAAGAACTCCCTTGTGAAATGCCTTTTTAAAGCCTACTCAATGAGTCCCATTTATTTTTAGGATAATACCTACTGGAGAAACACACATTTAATAACACGGTATAGTATTCTATATCTATGCAAATTATGGCTTAAATCACTGCCCTTATATCCTCTTGAAGCTACTAGATATAAATGACCATTACTACGATGGTATAATAATGTCTTTAGTGCACCATGTTGTGCTACAGTATGTTTGTGCCTGTGTGAGGATAGACGGATGTAGAAAAGTTGGCTGGCTATAGATTTATCCCCCAGAACATGCATGGTGTGACCTAGATACAAAAAGGTATCTCTGTGTGTGTACTGTGTACCCACTGCAACTCACAAAAAGTTGTCKGAGTCTGGCGTTATTTCATGTTTCAATTGCAGTCTGGGCGAGTACCTTATATCATAGCTAACCATAAAATACACTAATTGTCAGGAAAACTAAAATAAATCCATCGCCCCTCTCAATGATGACATATACAGTTCCTTCAGAAAGTATTCACACCCCTMACTTTTTCCACATTTTGTTGTGTTACAGCCTGAATTTAAAATGGATTAAATTGAGATTTGTTTTGTCACTGACAATACCATATAATGTCAAAGTGTTGTGTTTTTAGACATTTTTACAAATTCATAAAAAATGAAAAGCTGAGGCAATAAGTATTGAGGCAATAAGTATTTAACCCCTTTGGTATGGCAAGCCTAAATAAGTTCAGGAGTAAAAATGTGCTTAACAAGTCACATAATACAGTGCCTTTGGAAGGTATTCAGACCGCTTGACCTTTTCCACATTTTGTTACGATTAAATCGTTTTTCCCCCTCATCAATCTACACACCATACCCCATAATGACAAAGTGAAAAACTGAAATGTCACATTTAACTAAGTATTCAGACACTTTACTCAGTACTTTGTTGAAGCACCTTTGGCAGGGATTACAGTSTACAGTTATGACGAGTTTCTGGGGAGTTTCTCCCATTCCTCTCATCAGATCCTCTCAAGCTCTGTCAGGTTGGACGGGGAGCATCGCAGCACAGCTATTTTCAGGTCTCTCCAGATATGTTTGATCGGGTTAAAGTTTGGGCACTGGCTGAGCCACTCAAGGACATTCAGAGACTTGTTTAGAGACACTCCTGCGTTGTCTTGGCTGTGTGTTTAGGGTCGTTGTTCTGTTTGAAGGTGAACCTTCACCGCAGTCTGAGGTCCTGAGCGCTCTGGAGCAGGMTTTCATCAAGAATCTCTCTATACTTTGCTCTGTTCATCTTTCTCTTGATCCTAACTAGTTTCCCAGTCCCTGCCACTGAAAAACATCCCCAAAACATGACGCTGCCATCACCATGCTTCACAGTAGGGATGGTGCCAGGTTGCCTCTAGACGTGACGCTTSGCATTCATGACAAAGAGTTCAACCTTTTACCAGACSAAAGAATCTTGTTTCTCATGGTCTGAGAGTCTTTAGGTGCCTTTTGGCAAACTCCCAAGTGGGCTGTCATGTGCTTTTTACTGAGGAGTGGCTTCCCTCTGGCCACTCTACCATAAAGGCCTGATTGGTGGAGAGCTGCAGAYATGGTTGTCCATCTGGAAGGTTCTCCCATCTCCACAGAGGAACTCTGGAGCTCTGTCAGAACCATCGGGTTCTTGGTTACCTCCCTGACTAAACCACTTCTCCCCCGATTGCTCAGTAATGCCGGGTGGCCAGCTCTAGGAAGAGTCTTTGTGGTTTTAAACTGCTTCCATTTAATAATTATGAAGGGGACCTAGTGGACCTTCAATGCTAACAACATACTTTTTGGTACTTTTCCCCAGATCTGTCCATCAACAAAATCCTGTCTCGGAGCTCTAAGGACAATTTCTTCGACCTCATGGCTTGGTTTTTGCTCTGACATGCACTGTCAACTATATAGACAGGTGTGTGCCTTTCCAAATCATGTCAAATCAATTAAATTTACCACAGGTGGACTACAATCAAGTTGAAAAATAAATYAGCAAAGAATAAGGGAATGCCAAAAGTGTGCAAAGCTGTCATCAAGGCAAAGGGTGGCTACTTTGAAGAATCTCAAATATAAAATATATTTTGATTTGTTTAACACTTTTTTTGGTTACCACATGATTCCATATGTGTTATTTCATAGTTTTGATGTCTTCACTACTATTCTACAATGTAGAAAATAGTAAAAATAAAGAAAAACCCATGAATGAGTAGGTGTGACCAAACTATTGACTGGAACGGTACGTGTTTGAGAGAGTCTCACCTTTCCACAGAGGGGTCAGTGTGTAGCTCAAACTGCTCAAACTGTTCGGACGCAACAGACAGAAGTTGGCAGATCGGCTGTACCGACTTCAGACGAGTKCCAAGACGCTTGTGGGGGTCATAGAACKAAATGGAGAACACTATTGTGTTCGTGAGAGTAGRTTGTTTGGAGGCCAAACCATTCGGACGCTACAGACAACTTTGTGAGAAGACCAATTTTCGAGATGTCTCATGGTCTGACAAACACCACTCTAGCTCTGTCATCTTTCACCGCAGATGCAGGAAGTGCGACATAGGCGGATGCGGTGGATTGAGACACATAAAAAAAAAGGATATCTCTAGCTTACTTCTATGGGGATTTTGTGGGGATTTTTGTATTATGCTAATTGGATTTCCGCAGGGGCTCAGACATCGATCTCCAGAAATGAGCCCAGTCATTCTGCTCACCTGACTTAGAATTCCTCACAATCAAATGTCGACCGCATTATCTACCAAGGGAATTCTCTTCGATTATAATCACAGCCGTATATATTCCCCCCCAAGCAGACACATCGATGGCCCTGAACGAACTTTATCTGATTCTATGTAAACTGGAAACCACACACCCTGAGGCTGCATTCATCGTAGCTGGGGATTTTAACAAGGCTAATCTGAAAACAAAACTCCCTAAATTCTATCAGCATATCGATTGTGCTACCAGGGCTGGTAAAACCCTGGATCATTGTTATTCTAACTTCCGTGACGCATATAAGACCCTCCCCCGCCCTCCTTTCGGAAAAGCTGACCACGACTCCATTTTGTTGCTTCCAGCCTTCAAACAGAAACTAAAACAAGAAGCTCCCGCACTCAGGTCTGTTCAA
The DNA here is from genome assembly GCF_002910315.2 of Salvelinus sp. IW2-2015. NCBI lineage: Eukaryota > Metazoa > Chordata > Actinopteri > Salmoniformes > Salmonidae > Salvelinus > Salvelinus sp. IW2-2015. The sequence goes on along the minus strand of NC_036859.1, from coordinate 2,794,300 downwards.
CGCTGGTCCGAGCAATCTGATTCCACGCTTCAAGACTGCTTCGATCACGTGGATTGGGATATGTTCCGCATTGCGTCCAACAACAACATTGCGAATACGCTGATTCGGTGAGCGAGTTCATTAGAAAGTGCATCTGCGACGTAATACCCACAGCAACGATTAAAACATTCCAAACCAGAAACCGTGGATTGATGGCAGCATTCGCGCAAAACTGAAAGCACGAACCACTGCTTTTAACCAGGGCAAGATGACCGGAAACATACGAATACAAACAGTGTAGCTATTCCCTCCGCAAGGCAATCAACAAGCTAAGTGCCAGTATAGAGACAAAGTAGGTCGCAATTCCACAGCTCAGACACAAGAGGTATGTGGCAGGGTCTACAGTCAATCACGGATTACAAAAAGAAAACCAGCCCCGTCGCGGACCAGGATGTCTTGCTCCCAGACAGACTAAATAATTTTTAGGCTCGCTTTGAGGACAATACAGTGCCACTGACACGGCCCGCTACCAAAACCTGCGGGCTCTCCTTCACTGCAGCCGAGGTTGAGTAAAACATTTAAACGTGTTAACCTCCGCAAGGCTGCAGGCCCAGACGGCATTCCCAGCCGCGTCCTCAGAGCATGCGCAGACCAGCTGGCTGGGTGTGTTTACGGACATATTCAATCAATCCTTATCCCAGTTTGCTGTTCCACACATGCTTCAGAGGGCACCATTGTTCCTGTTCCCAAGAAAGCTAAGGAACTGAGCTAAACGACTACCGCCCCGTAGCACTCACTTCCGTATCATGAAGTGCTTTGAGAGACTAGTCAAGGACCATATCACCTCCACCCTACCTGACACCCTAGACCCACTCCAATTTGTTACCGACCGAATAGGTCCACAGACAACGCAATCGCAACACTGCACACGGCCCTAACCACTGGACAAGAGGAATACCTATGTGAGAATGATGTTCATCGACTACAGCTCAGCATTTAACACCATAGTACCCTCCAAACTCGTCATCAAGCTCGAGACCCTGGGTCTCGACCCCGCCCTGTGCAACTGGGTACTGGACTTCCTGACGGGCCGCCCCCAGGTGGTGGAGGGTAGTAACAACATCTCCACCCCGCTGATCCTCAACCATGGGGCCCACCAGGGTGTGTTTTGAGCCCTCTCTGTACTCCTGTTCACCCACGACTCCGTGGCCATGCACGGCCTCCAACTCAATCATCAAGTTTTGCGAGACACTACCCAGTGGTAGGCTTGATTACCAACAACGACGAGACGGCCTACAGGGAGAGGTGAGGGCCCTCGGAGTGTGGTGTCAGGAAAATAACCTCACACTCAACATCAACAAAACAAAGGAGATGATTGTGGACTTCAGGAAACAGCAGAGGGAGCACCCCTATTCACATCGACGGGGACAGTAGTGGAGAGGGTAGTAAGTTTTAAGTTCCTCGGCGTACACATCACAGACAAACCGAATTGGTCCACCACACAGACAGCGTTGTGAGAAGGCGCAGCAGCTGGAAGAAATTCGGCTTGTTCACCAAAAGCACACAAACTTCTACAGATGCACAATCGAGAGCATCTGTCGGGCTGTATCACCGCCTGGTACGGCAACTGCTCCGCCACAACCGTAAGGCTCTTCAGAGGGTAGTGATCTGCACAATGCGATCATCCAGGGGCAAACTACCTGCCCTCCAGGACACTACACCACCCGATGTCACAGGAAGGCCATAAAGATCATCAAGGACAACAACCACTCCCGAGCCACTGCCTGTTCACCCCGCTATCATCCAGGAGCGAGGTCAGTACAGATGCATCAAAGCAGGAACCAGAGACTGAAAAACAGCTTCTATCTCAAGGCCATCAGATGTTAACAGCCACCCACTACATTTAGTGGCTGCTGCAACTCATGACTCAATCCAGCCACTTTAATAATGGGAATTGATGGAATGTATGTAAAAATGTATCACTAGCCACTTTTAACACTGCCACTTAATATAACGTTTACTACCCTGCATTTCTCATCTCATATGTATATGTATATACTGTACTCTATATCATCTACGCATCTGCCATCTTTATGTAATACATGTATCAACTAACCCTTTAAACTAGCCACTTTGTGTTATTAAACCCTACATTACTCACCTCATATGTATATACAGTACTCTATACCATCTACTGCATCTTGCCTATGCCGTTCTGTACCATCACTCATTCATATATCTVTATGTACATATTCTTTATCCCTTTACACTTGTGTGTGTATAAGGTAGTAGTTGTGGAATTGTTAGGTTAGATRACTTGTTGGTTATTACTGCATTGTCGGAACTAGAAGCACAAGCATTTCGCTACACTCGCATTAACATCTGCTAACCATGTGTATGTGACAAATAAAATTTGATTAGATTTGATTTGAGAAATGAGCCCATTAAGATGAAAAGCAATATCTTTAGGCCCTGTACATGGTTCGTATCAGGCAGGTGTGCTATTTTAGTAATTAGCATCATCACCTGTCTGATGCAGCATGGTGGCTACTTGGCTGAAGCATGGSGTTGCTCCTCTGCATTGTTTACCACAAWGGGCTAATCGTTAGCTAGATCACAGCCTCTAAATATCATCGTTGCTTGTTTAATGTTCTAAAAAAATATATACTGGCAAGTTTATGCTTTCGATTGGCCGACGCACTACACGCAGTAATCTTTTATATTGTCATGCTAGACACAGAGATTGTAAAAACGATGCCAATTGCGCAAACATTTGAGTTGATAAAGAAATCTAACAGSACTTAAAAGCTGGGATCCTGCTCTTTTCAATAATTGTCATCAAAACTGTTGTCTTTTTCCCTGAGATTGAATTTAGGAATGTTGCGCAGTGACTGGCCTTATTAGAGCACATTTGTCTCTGCACAGCAATCAGCAGTGTGAAGAGTTGAGCGCTCTTTACAGCCGACAGTTGATATTCAGCTCATAAATAAACAACGTAGCTCATTAACAGCATTGGGAATTAATCTTTTTTTTTTTTTTAACAATTATATTGACTACAGAATAGCATTATTACAATATTCATTTTTATTTATTTATGTATTTAACCAAAAAGTGATTAGTGTAAATAATGTTCATGTCTTGACAAGCAAGCAGCTAATAATGACATTGCTGTGACTGATATGAAAAATGACTGAAAAGGAGGTGGAGGACTTAAATGAGCATGCTGTGAATTGATGGGCTTCCCGTCTCCGCTGAGATGGTTCTGGCGTATCTAGGACTACTGGCGGGGCTCACTCAAGACGGAAGGCTTTGACATACTTGACGAATTCTGGTTGATAACAAGTGTGAGGCATCAGATATCAGMAATATTGTGAAGGATTAAATATATATACTTTTTTTCTGGTTTGGAGTTTGAAAATGTACGGGCCCAAGCGGGCCATATGAAAGCTTGATTYACTTGCCCGGTGAGCTCGGCAGATGTTTCCGMGCCAGCGGGCAGCCCTGAATGTCAAGCTCTMTTATACAACTTATATGACCACTAACTTGCATGTCTCCCCAGAAGTAACTATGGCTATAGTGTAAGTAACTATGGCTATGGCGGACAGGCTATACCTGTCCACCATTTTGTGTCTAGACAGTACTGACCTGAGCCAGGATGGCAGCCTTCTGACCCGCTGTGACACGGATGGCCTGCTGGGTGATGGTCGCAGGGGACGACACTACGTGACCTGTGGAACTGGCCGCGCCCTGCTTCCCCACTCCCTGCGACGCCGGCTGGCCAACCAGAAACGTGCCCTGGAAAAGATCAATCAGAAACAGCTTGGTCGATACGACACCAAAAGATAATATCAACAGCAATGGGTTTTACAATACCATCTGAGAGCTTTTGTTAGAGCTTTTCTTGAAAAGTTTAGAAGTATGGAGGGGGATGGTAACATTTATTTGTTGTTAATGAATTGGTTTATTCAACAGTTTGGGAATAAGGGTTGGTGGGATGAATGGGTGGCACATTGTGGTTGATACATTTGAACATCCTCTTTGGCACAATTAGTCAGCAGTTAGGGAGGCAGATAACAGGGGCGGGTGATTTCTTTAGTTAGGCTGTTTAAGGATGTAGGAGCGGTGTGTGTATGTGTACACAAACACTCGCAAATGTGTGCATGCGCAAGTGTGTGATTGGTGACATTCATTTTCTGCTACCGACCAGTGGAACGGTGGAAAGGAAGAGGAGGTCTAAATGTGTCCGCACTCTCTGCAGGCGCCCCGATGGCAAAGGCTAAAGGTTTTCCCAAAGGTTCGACTGACGTGAGAGTGAGAACAGCGAGCGGTGACATGAAATGATCTCTGCCCCAGATTTAGGTTTTCAGGTGGGAGGAAGAGAGGACGCACATACTTCATTAGATAGTTGTTGGAGACGGCATTGTTCTAGAGTTAAGAGCGGGATCAATGGCTCGATAATGAATGTATCTACTTCAGGGATATAGCTAGCAGCAGGCTCAATCACTCCTGAAATACTAAAGATAGGCTTTACTAAAGTAAATTACCCACAGAGAATGTACTTTATAAAGGGAAAAGTCTTCAAATAATCACTACCGGAATACTAAAGACAGACTTTTCAAAAGGAAAATCCCAGCCTTCATGAACACAAAACAGTAAAAATGTATTCTTTAGGAACAAAAAATCCGCTAGCAAGTAGTCTTTAAAATTAACGAGTGTGATGGATTTGAGAGACTGAAGAGAGTACTTTTATTCTACTCTGAGCATGACATGAGACTCTCCACAAGAATTAGACATGAAAGGCAGCAGCTTGTTTCACTCAATGATTATTCGAAGAGGATAAAAGGGTGAACAGAGAGAGAGTGAGAAGATGTGATTATCAGTGTGGTCTATTTGAGGAGGTGTACACGTATGTGTGTGTGTGTGTGTGTACCTGCAGGGTCTGTGAGGACGAATGTGTGTGTGTGCGTGCACACCTGTGCGTGTATGTGTGTGTGTTTGTGCACCCCTGTGCGTGTATGTGTGTGTGTGTGTGCGCCTTTGTGTGTACCTGTGGGGTCTGTTTGAGGATGTATGATGTGTAGGAGAGGTTAGAGGGCAGGCTGCTGGATGAGGAGGTGGGGGTCTGGGAGCCAGAGCCTGTAGAGGAGCTGCCCTGGGATTGCTGACCTGCACACACATAAACAGACATGGTTCAGCATAATACAGGGTTCTTTCTGGATAAAAAAAGGGCTTAGGTGGTGGGCACGGACGGCCCGGCTATAGAGAACATGTCCTGTAATTCTACACATTTTGCCATGCAACTGAGAGAAAATTAAGCTAATTCCCTGCATTTTGCCATGGCTAATGCTTTATACTGCTAAATTTCTTGCTTTGGTTATTTTCAATTCTCCCTGACTGTCTAGCTTTTATTTAGGTGATTGTTAGTTCTCAAAGATTAATAAAAAATACACTGCTCAAAAAAATAAAGGGAACACTTAAACAACACAATGTAACTCCAAGTCAATCACACTTCTGTGAAATCAAACTGTCCACTTAGGAAGCAACACTGATTGACAATAAATTTCACATGCTGTTGTGCAAATGGAATAGACAAAAGGTGCATTGAGGTAGCAGGACCGCTACCTCCGCCTTTGTGCAAGGAGGAGCACTGCCAGAGCCCTGCAAAATGACCTCCAGCAGGCCACAAATGTGCATGTGTCTGCTCAAATGGTCAGAAACAGACTCCATGAGGGTGGTATGAGGGCCCGACGTCCCAGGTGGGGTTTGTGCTTACAGCCCAACACGTGCAGGACGTTTGGCATTTGCCAGAGAACACCAAGATTGGCAAAATTCGCCACTGGCGCCCTGTGCTCTTCACAGATGAAAGCAGGTTCACACTGAGCACATGTGACAGACGTGACAGAGTCTGGAGACGCCGTGGAGAACGTTCTGCTGCCTGCAACATCCTCCAGCATGACCGGTTTGACGGTGGGTCAGTCATGGTGTGGGGTGGCATTTCTTTGTGGGGCCTCCATGTGCTCGCCAGAGGTAGCCTGACTGCCATTAGGTACCGAGATGAGATCCTCAGCCCCTTGTGAGACCATATGCTGACACATGCACATTTGTGGCCTGCTGGAGGTCATTTTGCAGGCTCTGGCAGTGCTCCTCCTTGCACAAAGGCGGAGGTAGCGGTCCTGCTGCTGGGTTGTTGCCCTCCTACGGCCTCCTCCACGTCTCCTGATGTACTGGCTGTCTCCTGTAGCGCCTCCATGCTCTGGACACTACGCTGACAGACACAGCAAACCTTCTTGCCACAGCTCGCATTGATGTGCCATCCTGGATGAGCTGCACTACCTGAGCCACTTGTGTGAGTTGTAGACTCTGTCTCATGCTACCACTAGAGTAAAAGCACCGCAACATTCAAAAGTGACAAAAACATCAGCCAGGAAGCATAGGAACTGAGAAGTGGTCTGTGGTCACCACCTGCAGAACCACTCCTTTATTGGGGGTGTCTTGCTAATTGCCTATAATTTCCACCTTTTGTCTATTCCATTTGCACAACAGCATGTGAAATTTATTGTCAATCAGTGTTGCTTCCTAAGTGGACAGTTTGATTTCACAGAAGTGTGATTGACTTGGAGTTACATTGTGTTGTTTAAGTGTTCCCTTTATTTTTTTGAGCAGTGTATATAGGTCCATTATCTTTTCAACGTACGTTATATCTGGTTTTAGTCAGTGGTGTAGTGGAGGGTATACAACCACTTATTTTTCAGCGGGAATCGCGTATACTCACTTCTGAATCCCCACAATGTGTATCAAAGTAGTGTAGTGGAGGTATACGCCGTATCAATTAATAAGGCCGATGGAACAGATCAGAATGTTTRGCTTAGAATTATGATAAACGATCATCTATTCACATTTTATGCGCAGCCATGTGCACACAGCGGTAGGCCTACGGGCGAATGCTCCCAAATGCAATTTGCTCACTGCAAACGAGTGCGGCCTCATGGACAGAGATGGAAATATCCGTTCGAAATTGGTGAGATCTAAAGATGCAACATCATGGGGTTGCTTATATGACTAGGATAATGCCTTTGGCTGCTAMAAAATGAAAGAACGTTGAAAGAAAACCAATAGAACAGGAGAACGCATTTGAGGAAGTCTTCATAAAATAATTGCCTCCGTGTTTCTACGGTGGGTAAGACACACCTCATAATATGAAGTAAAACATCCAGGTTTWWAAAAAATTAAGGAACAGGAAAAATATAGCGATGCTAACGATAGGCCTATCCATCTTCTGGTAGATGGAAAGGCTTTCCCAAAAACCTTCCCAATTAAATGTTAATTAGCTACAAAGTAGCCTATGCCTACCTGGCAGAATGATATCATGATTACTTGCATCAATCCAGTGGCCATTTGTTTTGCAAACTCATGTGCTACAGAAACGTCGCTTACCATACAACAGTGTTCTGTGCCTGCTCACTTCAATTGAAGGGTAACTACACWAAAAAAATTGACATTTATTTGATTTTTCCCAGACCTCAAAAGTGGTCTCCTGATGTGGTTTAAGCATTGCTGTGCATTTTTTAAATAAAATGTAATGGAAAAGTAGAAACCTGTGACTTTCTCACTCAGTTGACAGCCTAATTTATCTGTTTCAATAGTAGGCCTACTATTAGCCTACTTGCTCAGTACAGCTTGGGTTGACCTGACTGTGAAAGACCAAAATGGGATTTATCATTTTAGGTCATTCAGAGTTTATGTCACTGTTTCTCATATAATTTTTCACACAGGGTGCCGTGGATGTCGATTATGCCGTGGATGTCGATTAAGGCAGCCCCCCGCACCTCTCTGATTCAGACGGGTTGGGTTAAATGCGGAAGACACATTTCAGTTGAATACATTCAGTTGGACAACTGACTAGGTATCCCCCTTTCCTTCGCCGGGGGGGGGGGGAGGTTGAGTATACCCACTTCTCCGGCACTACACCACTGGTTTTAGTCGTTTTAGTTAACACTAAAATCATTTTCCCAGCCCGTCCAAGGATTTCAATGGCAGACAAATCCCTGATAATACACCCAGAGACTGCTCTRACACAGAGACACAAACACACACAGAGATAGACATGCTTCAGCATAATACGCCTAGAGCGGGGCTCTCCAACCCTGTTCGTGGAGAGCTACCATCRTGTAGGTTCACTCCAACCGTAATCTAGCACACCTGATTCTAATAATAAGCTGTTTGATAAGCTGAATCAGGTTAGTTACAACTGGGGATGGAGTGAAAACCTACAGGAGGGTACCTCTCCAGGAACAGGGTTGGAAAACCCGTTACCTAGAGACTGCTATCCTATACAGACATAAACACCTACAAAACCTGCATTCATACACCAAAGAGGTGAAAAACACCATGGCATATTCACTATTCAGTGGGGGTTTGTTTATGTGACAAACTGGATTGGATACAAGGATGGGGTCGGAGAGGAAGAAGAAAATAGGAAATGAAAGGAGAGGAGTTGGTAAGGATAATGAGGTGTGTGTGTGTGTTACCTGCTGAGTTGGAAGCTCTGAGGATGGCTCCCTGGGGAATGAGCAGCAGCTTGCCCTTCCCTGATGGGTTCTTGCTGTTGGTGGTGAGGTACAGCTTGGTGCCCGGGGGCAGGTTGGCAAGGTTGGCCAGGTTGTTGGCTGGCAGCTGGAGGGTAGCCATCACTGTGGAGAGAGAGAGAGGGGGGAGAGAGTTTGTCTGTCAAGAGTGTTTGTTTGCGTTTACGTGTCTGCATGTCTCAGATAAACAGGCACCTTTTCCCAATGTTTGTATGCGTGTGAACGAACAAAAGTGAAGTGATCCTCACCTCCGCTCTTTCCTGTTCCCCCTGCAGCCCCCGTTGCCTTAGCCACAACCTGCTGACCCACGATGCTACCAGCCGCTCCGCTGACGATGGCCTTGGCGACGCCCTGGGCGACCACCTGCTTCCCGCCGATCACCTTGGAAACGGAGGGGTTACCCTTGGCAACCAGGATCTGTCCGCTGCTGATGGCCACCTGCTTCACCGCTGCCTGGAGGGCGGAGCCTACGGGGATACCCAGAACCTGGAGAGGGGGGAACATTGGAAATATAGTTTTACAGTTCAAAGCTTTTGCTCTCTGATACTGTGCTCACTGGCTGTGAACCATCTCTGTGTGTGTGCATGTCAAATCAAAACGATGTTCATTTTATCAGATGTTAAAGCGGGTGCAGCGAAATMATTATGTTATTTGCGCCTAACAAAGCAGTACAATATCAAACAAGTACATAAACAAAATACCATTTTTTTTTATAAATCAATAAATGTCGGAATGAATCCAAATAACAACCCAAATAGCCCTGTAAGAGTAATATAAATGAAATCTATACGTATCTGCACAGGGTGAATTTGCACTAGACATACTAAGAATGATATGTACAGCAGTAGATATAGAGTGAGCTATTATATTATAAATATGCGGTGAGTATAAACAGTATCATTAAACGCAATGTACAGTAGTAGAAATATTAGAATGAGCTATGTCGAGAATACGGTATTTAAATATACAGTACAAAACCACATGGCAAAATGGATAGAAGTACAGGAAATTAGCTTCCGGACCAGAGTGTGGAATATAAATTAATGTATGTAAGTGGTGCGTATAGACAGTATGTGAATAGAAAAGGTGTGTATAGCAGTAGTTACATATGATGAGCCATGACTAGAAGTTCAAGTGTGTGTGTGTGTGTGTGTGTATGTGTCCGTGTATTTCTGTCTGATACCTTGCTGGGTGGAGCCCCTGCCCCGCTGGCCCCTCCTGTCTGTTTCTGTGGCGACATGGAGATCACGTGGCCTCCCTTCACTGCGACAAATTGCTGCGTTGCTGCGGCGGCAGTCTGCTGGGCTGCCGTTACCGTGGAAACCATCTGCTGCTGCTCGAGTGGGAACTTCTCCCGGCTCCTGCTTGATAATGACCTGCAGAAGTAGAGAGCGTAGAGAAAGAACATTACCACAAGGACTACCAGTGCTAGAAGCAACAGGTTAAACAATGATTCACACCGCTTGACTTTTTCCACATTTTGTTGTGTTACAGCCTGAATTTCAAATGGATTCACACACAATACCCCATAAAGTCAAAGTGGAATTATGTTTTTTACAAATTTTTACAAATTAATTCAAAATGAAAAGCTGAAATGTCTTGAGTCAATAAGTATTCATTCCCTTTGTTATGGCAAGCCTAAATTAGTTCAGGAGTACACATTTGCTAAACAAGTCACATAAGTTGCATGGACTCAATAATGCAATAATAGTGTCTGACATGATTTTTGAATGACTACCTCATCTCTGTACCCCACACATACAATTATCTTTAAAGTCCCTCAGTTGAGCAGTGAATTTCAAACACAGATTCAAACCACAAAGACCAGGGAGATGGTCCAACGCATCACAAAGGGCACCTATTGGAAGATGGGTAAAACAAATAAAGCAGACATTGAATATCTCTTTGAGCATGATGAAGTTATTAAATACACTTTGACGGTGTATCAATACACGCAGTCACTACAAAGATACACGGGTCCTAACTCAGTTGCCGCAGAGGAAGGAAACCGCTCAGGGATTTCACCACGAGGCCAATGGTGACTTTAAGACAGATACAGAGTTTAATGACTGTGGATGAATCAAAAACATTGCAGTTAGGGTGGCTACTTTGAAGAATCTAAAATTTTGATTTGTTTAACACTTTTTTGGTTACTACATGATTCCATATGTGTTATTTCATAGTTGTGATGTCTTCACTATTATTCTACAATGTAGAAAATAGTAAAAATAAAGAAAAACCCTTGAATGAGTAGGTGTGTCCAAACTTTTGACCGGTACTGTAAACGTACTACAACTATTGCAAGACCTGACAATGGTTGTCTAACAATGATCAACAACCAATTTGACAGTTTGAAGCAGTTTTTTAAAGAATAAATGGGCAAATGCTGCACAATACAGGTGTGYAAAGCACTTAGAGACTTACCCAGAAACACTCACAGATATAATATAATATAATATATTTTTTTTAATCCACTTTGAATTCAGGCTGTAACAGAACAAAATGTGGAATAAGTCAAGAGGTATTAATAATTTTGTCCCATTCCAAACAGGCAAGAAAAAACCAGCAAGGCAAAAAAGAGTGAGCACTCACCATTGGTTAGTTAATACAATAAGTCAATGTCATTGTTGTGATTAGACATTGGTTTTAATAACAGCGACTGACAGATCACAAAGAACCCTGCTTTAATTTTCAGCCCCCCGGCAGAGAGAGAAGGCTTGGTGCTGCCCAGCAGAGAAAGAAACAGTGCTGTGGGTTGAGGTTTGATGCTGAGTATCACAGCAGCACCGCGTTCCTGCCTACAGTACTGACGGAATTCATCTGCCATGAAATTGTGTTTCATCATCTGTGGAGAGTTTGGGGAGTGGGTTGATTTTATTACAGGGGTTTGACACCAGCTCTGTGTGTTTTTGGGGGGTTTTACTATCCTTGTGGGGAGCAGGAGTCCTCAAAAGGATAGTAAAACAAGGAACATTCCAACCTGTGGAAGGACAAGGAAAAAGGAAAAAAGGCTAAAAAGGCTATTTTAGGCTTAGGAGGTAGGGATACAATTAGGGTTAGGTTTAAGTTAGGTTAAGGGTACATTTACATCAATTGATTGGTCCCCACATGGAGAGCAAAAAAAACAGGTGTTTAGATATAGAACCTTGCAGTGCATTTCCCTTTTAGAATGATGTCCCAGTTAAATGTCTTGCCAAGTGGCTGCCTACAGCTGCCGAAGATAGCACCCAGAGTYGCACACTATTAATAATACACAGAGCGAGAGCGAGAGTGTTGTTCAAGGGAGGAAGTGTCTACAGAGACAGGAAGTCACTATACCACACAGACTGCTGGGTTGGCTCTGACATAAATCTCCTGGAAGCTCAACACTGTTAGGTCTGAAAGAGTTGTATGAAAAGTACTCATGACAGGTTAATGCTTTGGTTATCAAAGTCAGTCATGGAAGACTCCTGTGTATTCAGGGTTTAAACTTGAAAGGGGCAATCTGCAGTTGAAATAATAACAAAGCATATCCCACCACTTGGGTAAAAAGCTAAGGGGTTGGGGCTGGAGAAATGTAACCACTCTCAAATTCATAGACATGACCAAAAGTATGTGGACACCTGCCTGTCGAACATCTCATTCCAAAATCATGGGAATTAATACAGAGTTGGGCCCCCCTTTGCTGCCTCCACTCTTCTGGAAAGGCTTCCACTAGATGTTGGAACATTGCTGTGGGGACTTGCTTCCATTCAGCCACAAGAGTATTAGTGAGGTCGGGCACTGATGTTGGGCGATTAGGCCTGGCTTGCAGTCTGCCTTCCAATTCATCCCAAAGGTGTTAGATGGGGTTGAGGTCAGGGCTCTGCGCAAGCCAGTCAGGTTTTTCCACACCGATCTCGACAAACATTTCTGTATGGACCTCTTTTTGTTTACAGGGGCTTTGTCATGCTGAAACAGGACAGGGCCTTCCCCAAACTGTTGCTACAAAGTTGGAAGCATAGAATCGTTGCATTSCTGTAGCGTTAAGATTTCCCTTCACTGGAACTAAGGGGCCTAGCACGAGCCATGAAAAACAGCCCCAGACCCTTATTCCTCCTCCACCAAACTTTACAGTTGGCACTATGCATTGGGGCAGGTAGCTTTATCCCACTCCAGCCGACGCTTGGCATTGCACATGGTGATCTCAGGCTTGTGTGTGGCTGCTCGGCCATAAAAACCCATTTCATGAAGCTCCTGACAAACAGTTCTTGTGCTGGCGTTGCTTCCAGAGGAAGTTACTAAACTCGGTAGTGTGTTTCAACCGAGGACGGACCATTTTTAAACGCAATGCGCTTCAGCACTTGGCGGTCCCGTCCTGCTAGCTTGTGTGGCCTACCACTTCGTGGCTGAGTCATTGTTGCTCCTAGACATTTCCACTTCACAATAACAACACTTACAGTTGACCGGGGCAGCTCTAGCAGTGGAGAAAATTGCCATGTTGAAAGTCATTGAGCTCTTCAGTAAGGCCATTCTACTGCCAATGTTTGTCRATGGAGATTGCATGGCTGCGTGCTCGATTCTATACACCTTTCAGCAACAGGTGCGGCTGAAAGAGGCAAATCCACTCATTTTAAGGGCTGTCCACATACTTTTGTYTATATAAGTGTAGCTATGAATGCAAGGACTGACCATCTATGATATCAAAATTATAGCTTTAACCAGGGCTTGACATTCACTTTTTTTTGCCACTTGTCCTTGGGACAAGCATCACAGATTTTTTTACTTGTCCAAAAGCTCAAGTCACTAGTCCAAACATTTTTTTAAAGGGTCTGTAACACCAATATTAGGAAGGTGTTCCTAATGTTTGGTATACTCAGTGTATATAKCCATTCATTCTTGAAGAAAATAACTTCTAAATGCCTTAGTTCAACTGTCATAACCCAAAATATAACCTTATTTTACTCCAATGTTTGTAAACAATGTCAATGTAAACAAATACTGTATAGCCTAAAAACATGGTTAGTTAAAAAAAATTCGGCGCAGAGAACAATTAGATATATATCACACAAAAATCACCATGAAACCATTACAGCGATCAGAATTCGATCAGAGAGCCAACATTGGAATAATATTCAAATCTATTTTTCCTGTACATAAATAAAAAGCCTACATGTAATAAAAGTGTAGGTGATATGCATATTGGTATAGCCTCATGTCGAAACCGATGCCGACAGGAGGGAAGTGCCAGAACACGTAGCCAACTTTACTGAGACTTTAATTAACAAATGTAGACTAAACGCCAGTCGTGACTGACAAACAAAATGAGACCATTTAACCGTAAACGTATTTGTTTACAACTAGCCCTTTTATGTCATTTTATGATGCATGTCTTTCCCTTGTTTCAAAGTAGCCTAGCTAAAAATGACCATAGAATAGTTAGAGGAATTATTTTTAAACACTTAATATGACATTGAAACTGGCATTTTTCACATTCTATTGGTTTTCAAATCAATGTTCTTTTATTGTCCAGCGCAAAGGCATAATCCTGAGCATTTAGTACCCTGCTAGTTGATGATAATCCTAGTCATATTAGAACCCTGCTAGTTTATGATAATCTAGTCTATTAGCAACCCTGCTAGTTGATGATAATCTCTCTAGTCATATTAGTAACCTGGTAGTTAATGATAATCCTAGTCATATTAGTAACCCTGCTAGTTGATGTAATCTAGTCATATAGTAACCCTGCTAGTTGATGATAATCCTAGTCATATTAGTAACCCTGCTAGTTGTGATAATCCTAGTCATATTAGTACCCTGCTAGTTGATGATAATCCTAGTCATATTAGTAACCCTGCTAGTTGATGATAATCCTAGTCATTTAACCCTGCTGTTATGATAATCCTAGTCATATTAGAACCCTGCTAGTTGATGATAATCCTAGTCATATTAGTAACCCTGCTAGTTGATGATAATCCTAGTCATATTAGTAACCCTGCTAGTTGATGATAATCCTAGTCATTTAGTAACCCTGCTAGTGATAATCCTAGTCATATAGTAACCCTGCTAGTTGATGATAATCCTAGTCATATTAGTAACCCTGCTAGTTGATGATAATCCTATCATATTATGTAACCCTGCTCAGTTGATGATAATCCTAGTCATATTTAGTAACCCTGCTAGTTAATGATATCCTAGTCATATAATAACCCTGCTAGTTGTATAATCCTAGTCATATTAGTAACCCTGCTAGTTGATGATAATCCTAGTCAATTAGTACCCTGCTAGTTAATGATAATCCTAGTCCTATAAATAACCCTGCTAGTTGTGATAATCCTAGTCATATTAGCAACCCTGCTAGTTGATGATGACCATAGAAATGTTGAGGGAATTATTTTATAAACACTTAATATGACATGAAACTGGCATTTTTCACATTCTATTGGTTTTCAAATCAATGTTCTTTTATTGCTCAGCAGCAAAGGTAAATCCTAGGTCATATTAGTAACCCTGCTAGTTATGATAATCCTAGTCATAACTAGCAGGGTTACTGCTATTCCGTGTTAGCAGTTGGTAGCTAGTACAACCCTGAAGGCTACTAGTCAATCATCTGTTGTGTCGGAAATATATGTACAAAAAGTTGTAAATGTTTAGCTAGCTTGACTGAAACTAAACATAATTACAGTAACAACGACTCTGCAAAATTCTAGCTCTGTAGGGCGACAAACTATGGAGATTAATCGACCTTCAATCAAGGTAAATATCGTGCTAGCTAAGTAGTTACGTTGCATAGCGGTTTGATTTTTGCTTGCCTAACGTTTGTTTGGGACACAACATCGCGAGTCTGTTGTCGAGGGTTTATGTTAGGAAAATGTGGAGCAGGACATTTGACCCGCAACATTTTCATTTACCGGACCCATATGCATCAGGTTCATAACCTGATTAGGGCGTCCACATCGGCCCACAGTTCTCAGAATGACAGAAATCACATTTGGGATATCATGGTAATTCATTAACAGAACATGCATGTCCAGAATTTAACGACGTGCTGTCCTTCTTACCAAATTCTGATGTGCACTTTGAACATGTTAGAATAACTGTCGACATTTACTTTTCCTCAGCCAACAAACGAGTAAGTTAATGAACAGCAAAATCACTATCCTATGTGAATCTCATAAGTAGGTTTAGGCTACTATTTACTTGGTCAGCTTGTCGAGAAAGATCGTCTATGCCAGAGTCTGGACATTTGTGTGAAGATGATTCCAAATTATACACCAGTAGGCCTAGGCTATATAAAACAAAGACGTTAAAAGCAATGAGTCTGATGCAACAGATCGAACATTTAGCTTAACGTTTATAACTATTATTTCATAAATCATGCGCAGTAATGCACACAAGGCAGTAAGTACACGCTAGGCAATGTTCGTTCCATTATGCAATTGCGGGAAAACACCATTGTCGAGAGGCACTGCACATTCAAGCGGTTTCATGTGACAGATGAAATATCCATTAGAAATGTAGAAGAGGAGATCTAATAGGCTAATCTTACAAGCGCAGGTCCTAATCCAGGCACTTGTCATCTCCGTCTGGATTACTGCAACTCGCTGTTGGCTGGGCTCCCTGCCTGTGCCATTAAACCCCTAAACTCATCCAGAACGCCGCAGCCCGTCTGTGTTCAACTTTCCAAGTTCTCTCACGTCACCCCGCTCCTCCGCTCTCTCTCACTGGCTTCCAGTTGAGCTCGCATCCGCTACAAGACCAGGCTGCTGCCTACGAGCTGTGAGGGGAACGGCACCTCCGTACCTTCAGGCTCTGATCAGGCCCTACACACCAACAAGGGCACTGCGTTCATCCACCTCTGGCCTGCTCGCCTCCCTACCTCTGAGGAAGTACAGTTCCCGCTCAGCCCAGTCAAAACTGTTTCGCTGCTTCTGGCACCCCAATGGTGGAACAAATCCCCTCACGACGCAGGTCAGCGGAGTCAATCACCACCTTCCGGAGACACCTGAAACCCCACCTCTTTAAGGAATACCTAGGATAGGATAAAGTAATCCTTCTAACCCCCCCCCCCCCCTTAAAGAGTTAGATGCACTATTGTAAAGTGGTGTTCCACTGGATATCATAAGGTGAATGCACCATTTGTAAGTCGCTCTGGATAAGCAGCGTCTTGCTAAATGACTTAAATGTAAATGTAAATGTACAATAATCCTAGTCATATGTTAGTAACCATGCTAGTTGATGAACCTAGTCCATATTAGCAACCCATGCTAGTTGATGATAATCCTAGTCATATTAGTAAACCTGCTAGTTGATCGATAATCCTAGTCATATTAGTAACCCCATGCTAGTTGATGATATCCTGTCATATTAGTAACCCTGCTAGTTGATGATAATCCTAGTCTATTAGCAACCCTGCTAGTTGATGATAATCCTAGTCATATTAGCAGCCTGCTAGTTGATTGATAATCCTAGTCTTTAGTAACCCTGCTAGTTGATTGATAACCTAGTCATTTAGCAACCCTGCTAGTTGATGATAATCCTAGTCATATTAGCAACACCTGCTAGTTGATGATAATCCTAGTCATATTAGTAACCCTGCTAGTTGATGCATCTTTCTTAATTTCTGTGACATGAAACCGCTCCAGCATACTCTGCACTTTGAGAATGGTGTTTTCCGCTAATTGCATTTGGGAACATTTGCGCACATTCTACAGGCATGTGCACATTCTTAAGCTTATAATTGTTGTACGAATTCATATATTTTCCCGCCATAATTACACCAACAATCACAAATGACGGCTGAGCTTGCTTTGTAATGTTCATAATACAATAAATGTATTACTAGTAAGAAGTTGTGGTACATTACTCAATTCAATTTATTTTTGTGACCCAAGTCTTTTAACCAGTGTATGTTAAAATAAATGATTTACATACAATAGTAAAAAGTAAAACAGATAAACAGTTCTACAACTGAACATCAAGAATCAGTGCCTGCCCTGCCACAAAATGCTGAGTGATACYACTTATTTATTATTATTAGTTCAGGGCTCTAATGCAAAAAAATATTTGACAAGGACTACATACTGTTAGTTGATATTCATGAGCACACAAATAAATTCAGGAGTACAATTAAATTGTAAAAGTATAAAATCGTGTGTATAAATGGTTTTTGGAGTGTTCCATGCTCAATGAATCACAACGTACCCCCAAATATTTGAGTCATGAGATGAGACAAAAATGTCCAGCTGCCCCTTTAAGGGGCGGGCCATTACCGTGATAAAGGCACTCAGTAGCTGTGTTCGAATACCCATACTAACATATTGTATTCTACATACTTAATGAGTATATACTACATACTATATACTATTAGTTCATTTTAGTATACTGTAAATTAATAGTATCCTTCAGTTGAGCGTACWAGCTCTTCACCTGTCTACCGGAAGTTGATGCTGTTGCTATGCAACCTCTCGCTAGCGTAACAAATTACTAGTTAGACCTTTTACGACTTTGGGTGTGTTCTTAAATTCAATCTGGAGTGCCAGAGTGCGCTCGTCAATTCAAAAGCGTTGTCAGATGGTCCGTTTGTAAATTCAAAGCGTTGTCAGATGGTCCGTTTGTAAATTCAGATTGTTGTCAGATGGTCCGTTTGTAAATTCAGAGTGTTGTCAGTGGTCCGTTTGTAAAATCAGAGTGTGTAGTTCTCGGAGCGCACAGTGGACGRTCGGGCCGAGGAGTAGGGTTGATTTGAGCGTTCTGACCTRACAACGGCAGTCYAGCACCCAAGCTAACGTCGGCTAGCTTTCTAGACACAAATGAGACCACTCTGACCATTTACTCGCACTAGCAGAGCTGGTTAGGCTGTTTTCATGTTATCTAGAGCGTTGGTGACTAACTGTGCTGCTGGCAACAATTTAATTACGCTTTTTGCAGACGTTTACTGACACCGGCCATATTCAACGGGTGTTGAGCGCTCGTAAATTCATTATTCTCCGCTCTGGTACACTCGGACGAGAGTGCTCTGAAATCGGAGTAGATAGCCAGAGCGAATTTACGAAAGCACCCATTGAGAACGCACAACGACAAAAACCATTTAGCTAAGCTAAGAATGACGGGAATAACCAAGTCAATAAACGTTGGGTCGTTAGTTAGATAGCCTATAGTTAATATACTGGCAAGTTTGATATATAAGTAGCCAACTAACGTTAGGTAGCTAGCTAACATACCGGTACATACTGCTGTAATAATATGCTATGTTGTTCGTAAGGACAGCGTAGTTAACAAATTGTCAACCAACATATGGTGTAAGGTAACTTATTTGAAAAGTCATTACTTTATTACATTGTTCAACATTTGTCATAATTAGTTAAAGCAATGAATTTCTATCCGCTCTCGTACTTTGGCTGCATATTTCCGCCATTTTCGTCGAATCTGAAATCGAGGTGAAGCCACGCCCATTTCCTGAAGAAATGCATATGGCCCCTAAAGTACGGAAATAGTGTCCTCTGCGCGTATACTTCATATTTTGGCGCATTTAGTAGGACATCCGGGAACTTTTGGCATWCTAACTATATCCATACTATGACCAATAAGCATACTATATACTCAATTCYCGTCACAAATTGCACAGTTAGTATGAGTATTTGAACACAGCTAGTGTGATTCTATGTTTATCTGTGTAAAATGTGAAGCACAAATAAGCATCTAATGACTCACTTACCTGTTTTATGAGTTGTCTGAGGCAGGTGTTAGATTACGCGCGTTTTCAAGTGCAACGTTAATAACAATGGTTTTGGGAAATAGTTCTGAGATTTAACAATGCTCCTGTGAAGGTTCTAACAATGAACTTAGCCAAAAGATGCTTTTGGGAAATCGGGCCCTGGATAGTAAAATGTTTTCCTGAATATTTTACCGTGGTGACACGGCCATTGACATTTGAGCGATCTCTATGTCAGCTCTGTGTAACTCACCTTGACCCCTGAGGACAGGAAGCTGCCTGTGTGAACCTTGGGGGCRGGAGAGCGAGTCCCCTGGGTCGCAACCGACTGCTTGGCTGTGGGACTTCCTGTAAGACAGAGACACTCAATCAATTATCAAAATGTATTTTGGTCACTGCCTGAAACTGGGTCCTGGTAATGGCATCTGTCAGGTTCACAAGGATATTGAATTCAAAAGCTTTAGGTGGGTTACAGCACTAAAACTAAGCTATTGAGAGAAAAAGAGAAACTAAGGAAAACTAAGTGAATCAGCTCAAACTCCAACATCAGCTTGAAATAACATGAAACACTTTAAACCCCTCTGCCCGCCCTGGATCAGTTGAAACTAAGCGTTGGTGGATACATGGGAGAGGTTGTGTGGAAGAGTACAGCACATGACTGGAATGTGAATGGGAGCTACAAAGCGATGAAGTACAGCAGTGGGAGAATGTGATTTCACTGTGCTCCACTTGAGACTGACACATTGAACGGCCAAATGCCAACACGCACATTCTGTAATTGAATTTACAATGAAGCGTAGCCTAGTCAGTATACACCAGGGATGGGCAACTGGCGGCCCTGTGCACAAAATAATGTAGGCCCCGGATCAAATTACAAAAACAAAAAATATATACAATGCGTTCGGGAAYAATTCAGACCCGATTACRTTCTACACATTTTGTTACGTTACAGCCTCATTCTAAAATGTATWAAATATATTGGCTACTTAAAAGATTCATAAATAAACTCAGCAAAAAAAGAAACGTCCTCTCACTGTCAACTGCGTTAATTTTCAGCAAACTTAACATGTGGAAATATTTGTATGAACATAACAAGATTCAACAACTGAGACATAAACTGAACGAGTTCCACAGACCTGTGACTAACAGTAATGGAATAATGTGTCCCTGAACAAAGGGGGGGGGGGAGTCAAAATCAAAAGTAACAGTCGGTATCTGATGTGGCCATCAGCTGCATTAAGTACTGCAGTGCATCTCCTCCTCATGGACTGCACCAGATTTGCCAGTTCTTGCTGTGAGATCTTCCCGGACATTTCTGGGGGGAATGGCCCTAGCCCTCACCCTCCGATCCAACAGGTCCCAGATGTGGTCAATGGGATTGAGATCTGGGCTCTTCGCTGGCCATGGCAGAACACTGACATTCCTGTCTTGCAGGAAATCACACACAGAACGAGCAGTATGGCTGGTGGCATTGTCATGCTGGAGGGTCATGTCAGGATGAGCCTGTAGGAAGGGTACTACATGAGGGAGGAGGATGTCTTCTCTGTAACGCACAGTGTTGAGATTGCCTGCAATGACAACAAGCTCAGTCCGATGATGCTGTGACACCGCCCCAGACCATGACGGACCACCTCCAAATCGACCAAGCTCCAGAGTACAGCGGTGTAACGCTCATTCCTTGGACGATAAATGCGAATCACCATCACCCCTGGTGAGACAAAACCGCGACTCGTCAGTGAAGAGCACTTTTTGAGAGTCCTGTCTGGTCCAGGATGGTGGGTTTGTCCTAGGCGACGTAGTTGCCGGTGATGTCTGGTGAGGCCTGCCTTACAACAGGCCTTCAAGCCCTCAGTCCATCTCTCAGCCTATTGCGGACAGTCTGAGCACTGATGGAGGGATTGTGCGTTCCTTGTGTAACTCGTGCAGTTGTTGTTGCCATCCTGTACCTGTCCCCCAGGTGTGATGTTCAGCTGTACTGGTCCTGTGCAGGTGTTGTTACACATGGTCTGCAACTGCGAGGATGATCAGCTGTCCGTCCTGTCTCCCTGTAGCGCTGTCTTAGGCATCTCACAGTACGGACATGGCAATTTATTACCCTGGCCACATCTGAAGTGCCTCCTTACAGCATGCCTAAGGCACGATCACGCAGATGAGCAGGGACCCTGGGCATCTATTCTTTTGGTGTTTTTCAGAGTCAGTAGAAAGGCCTCTTTAGTGTCCTAGGTTTTCATAACTGTGACCTTAATTGCCTACCGTCTGTAAGCTGTTAGTGGCTTAATGACCGTTCCACAGGTGCATGTTCATTAATTATTTATGGTTCATTGAACCAAGCATGGGAAACAGTGTTTAAACCCTTTA
This sequence comes from Salvelinus sp. IW2-2015, assembly GCF_002910315.2. Classification (NCBI taxonomy): domain Eukaryota; kingdom Metazoa; phylum Chordata; class Actinopteri; order Salmoniformes; family Salmonidae; genus Salvelinus; species Salvelinus sp. IW2-2015. Next base: position 2,772,706 of record NC_036859.1, on the reverse strand, counting down.
CAATGAAGATCTGTGAAGTTATTTGGATTTTTACGAATTATCTTGAAAGACAGGGTCCTGAAAAGGGGACGTTTCTTTTTTGCTGAGTTTATAAAATATATTTTGATTTGTTAAACACTTTTTGGTTACTACATGATTGCATGTGTGTTATTTCATAGTTTTGATGTCTTCACTATTATTCTACAATGTAGAAAATAGTAAATATAAAGAAAAACCCTTGAATGAGTAGGTGTGTTCAAACCTTTGACTGGTACTGTATATATATATTTTATGGAACTCAGTCAGGGTCTCAATTTACTGTAGAATACACAAGGTGCAATTTCGAACGTTGGTTGTYCATCAMCAGTTTTGCTCTTGTTATGTCAGTCACRCAAACAGCCCATGTCAGTTAACTTRTTTTTTGATTGGTAAGTTAGTCTAAACAGCGATTTCAACTTGTAGTAATCATGGTCGAATTCCCGAACGGGGGTCACCCATTGATTTTATTAGTCACTCTCACTCAGACACCATATTAAAAACTGCAAACATTTCTCTCCACCTTTGGCAAAATGTGTAGAATMSCAGAACATTTGCTGTAAAACTGCAKATTTTTCTCTCKGCCRCATACTAATTTCACTTAGGGCCCCCAAAAGGCTAGTGATAGGCTCTGACTGCATGTTTGGGTCTGCATGTGGGTACGCACTGCAGCCCCTCATGATGAGTTCAGATTACCCATCCATGGTACAAAGTTACCCATCTCTGGTATACAAACACAAAAGAGCTCCTCAATCGCACACACAGCCTCCCACGCTGTATACCTGCGAAGGCTATAGCAATCTCACTCACACTCACAAGCACACACACCTCTGAATGTCTAACCCCCCCGCACTGTCCAGTAATCTGACCCGGACACTGAGCCACGGAACACAGCAGTACTTCCTGTCACAATGGAAGCCCCTCTCATACCATCAAAAAGCTGCAGCATCATACAAGTCATGATTTATGGAGAGAGAGACAGAAGGAGGGAGAGAGAGAGACTAAGAGAGAGAGATCGGAGACAACTGAAAGGGTTCAGGCTTAGGAGCGTTAGAGAATATAGTCAACTGTGGAGGTTTATCAGTATCAGAGGAGCGGAGAGGAGAGAAGTAAGAGTGCACTAGATTCAGCCTTGGGATGTTTGTAACGGTGGTGTGTAGGAGGGGAACGTTGGCCCTACAGTGGCCGAGGAGAGCCTACAACACCATTATCATGTGCTGTGTGGGAGGCACAGTCTACAGTACATCCTCACATTGTGCTGCAGGAGCTAACCCAAAAAACCTAACCCAAATCATAACTTTAACCATTAGGGAAAACCAGCGAAACTGTTCTTAGATCAGTGTCCAGAATCTAGGGGCAAGAGTGGAGCTGTCGAGCAGAGGAGGAGAGTACCTGTGGAGGCGCCGGAGTTCGCTGCCATGCCGATGACCTGGCCGGGCTTGTCGACAATGATGTAAGGGTTGTTGAGTACGGAGGAGCCCTGTTTGGTGTGTACCGGGGTGGAGGTGTGGGTACGGGGGAGGGGCGAGTGGCAGGGTGTGGAGATGGGTGAACCTTTGGGATCAAAACAAAATCACAAACAACATGCTCATTATAAAGATATTCATTTTAAAACATGCATTTTTCTAAAGCTCTGTATCTTAAAAAAAAAGCCCATGATAAAAAATTGATTTAAAGATTTCCTTAATGCGCTTGTGCCTCATATTTGAAATTCAAAACCTATTCAATCTTAACAGAGACGGTGTTTTAATACTGAGATTGGCCTATAGTTTCTTAATTTTGGGGGGAATAACGAAACAAATCAAACAAATGTCTCCACTGACACTGACTATGAAAACAAAAAATCTGAATAACACCATTGAATTATTCATCAACTCACAACCTCTTCCCTCCCCCCACTCCAATACGGCCAGATCCCATTGGGAGATAGTTACCTGACACAATCTTACAGCTCATMGTGATTGGCTGAAAGGATTTCCCGGGGGACTCAGAGGGGCTGGGCAACTGTCCCTGGGGGACGATCTTACAGCTGGCCGTGATTGGCTGGAAGGCCGAGTTGCCATGGGAACCCAGTGTGATCTTCTCTGTGACTTTAGGACGGGACGGGGTGCGTTCCGAAGCTGAGGGGGGCGCGCTGTACACCCCAGACCTCCCAGTCTCTGTTTTGACGGGCAGACCTGGACGGAAGGGGAAGATAATAAAGAGAAAGGAAGGGAGAGAGAGAGAGGAGTGAGGAGGATGATAACCATTAAAATCCACTCTAGGCATAATCTTCATTATAATTATCCTCATCCTGGCACAGAGAGATAGGCAGAGAGAGATGATTTCTCAGTGCAGTGTCATCAATAATTCACTATAGGCCTGCGGAGGAAAGGATTTAAAGAAACAAAAAAGAGAAATCATAGAAAATCATGGCACACTTGGACAGGTCGTGATTCACTGGAAAGGAGAAATTGACATAATTCCAATGGAAACAGTTACAGATACAGTGGGACAAAAAAAGTATTTAGTCAGCCACCAATTGTGCAAGTTCTCCCACTTAAAAAGATGAGAGGCCTGTAATTTTCATCATAGGTACACTTCAACTATGACAGACAAAATGAGAAAAAAAAATCCAGAAAATCACATTGTACGATTTTTTATGAATTTATTTGCAAATTATGGTGGAAAATAAGTATTTGGTCACCTACAAACAGCAAGATTTCTGGCTCTCACAGACCTGTAACTTCTTCTTTAAGAGGCTCCTCTGTCCTCCACTCGTTACCTGTATTAATGGCACCTGTTTGAACTTGTTATCAGTTAAAGACACCTGTCCACAACCTCAAACAGTCACACTCCAAACTCCACTATGGCCAAGCACAAAGAGCTGTCAAAGGACACCAGAAACAAAATTGTAGACCTGCACCAGGCTGGGAAGACTGAATGTGCAATAGGTAAGCAGCTTGTTTGAAGAATCAACTGTGGGAGCAATTTTAGGAAATGGAAGACATCAAGACCACTGATAATTCCTCGTCTGGGGCTCCACGCAAGATTCACCCGTGGGGTCAAAATATCACAAAGACAGTGAGCAAAAATCCAGAACACACGGGGGGACCTAGTGAATGACCTGCAGAGAGCTGGGACCAAAGTAACAAAACCTACCATCAGAAACACACTACCGCTGCAGGGACTCAAATCCTGCAGTGCCAGACGTCTCCACCTGCTTAAGCAGTACATGTCCAGGCCCGTCTGAAGTTTGCTAGAGATGCATTTGGATGAGATCCAGAAGAAGATTGGGTAGAATGTCATAATGGGTCAGATGAAACCAAAAGAACGTTTTGGTAAAAACTCAACCTCGTCGTGTTTGGAGGACAAAGAATGCTTGACGTTGCATCCAAAAACACCAAGTCTGTGAAGCATGGGGGTGCGAAACTCATGTTTGGGCGCTGTTTTTCTGGCAAAGGGACCAGGACGACTGATCCGTGGTAAGGAAGAATGAATGGGGCATGTATCGTTGAAGATTTTGAGTGAAAACCTCCTTCCACAGCAAGGGCCCTTGAAGGATGAATACTGGCTGGGTCTTTCAGCATGACAATCGATTCAAACACACAGCTGACGCCGGGCAACGAAGGAGTGGCTTTCCGTAAGAAGCATTTCAGGTCCTGGAGTGGCCTAGCAGTCTCCAGATCTCAACCAGTGAGAAAATATGAGATTACGAATTTTTTGTGATAGAAAATCTTTGGAGGAGTTGAAAGTCCGTGTTTGCCCAGCCAACAGCCCAAAACATCACTGCTCTAGAGGAGATCTGCATGGAGAATGGGCCAAAATTCCAAGCAACAGTGGTGTGAAACTTGTGAGACTTACAGAAAATGTTTGACCTTGTCATTGCCAACAAAGGGTATATAAAAAGTATTGAGATAAACTTTTGTTATTGACAAATACTTTATTTCCCACCATAATTTGCAAAATAAATTTATAAAAATCCTACAATGTGATTTTTCTGGATTTTTTTTCTCCTCGTTTTGTCTGTCATAGTTGAAGTGTACCTATGATGAAAATTACAGGCCTCTCTCATCTTTTTAAGTGGGAGAATTTGCACAATTGGTGGCTGACTAAATACTTTTTTGTCCCACTGTACATGTTCTGCAGTGCACCGTGTGTTTGGATCTTCTTTGAATCTTCTATGGTGTAGACCAGGGTTTCCCAAACACAGTCCTAGGGTCCCCCCCTGGGTGCACATTTTGGTTTTTGCCCTAGCACTACACAGTTGATTCAAATAACCAACTCATCGTCATGCTCTGATTATTTGAATCAGCTGTGTAGTGCTAGGGCAAAAACKAAAKKYTMCACCCAGGGGGGGATGTATATGGCAGGACCCAGTTTGGGAAACCCTGGTGTAGACTAGACTTAAAAGTCTCATTCACATTCCTAGCTGATAGAACAGGTGAGTGAAAAGGACACTTGAATGTATATAACCTCCCATGCATCTCACCTTTCTCTGCGATGGTGGGGTGGTTGTCRTGTGAGAGGGGGAGTGGAGAGCTGCAGCGGCCAGAGAGAGGGCCTGGGGTTTGGGGCAGGAAGGATGGGGACGAGGGGCTGGCTGCACGCTGGTGGTGGTGGGCATGGGAGGAGGAAGAGAGCACATAGTCTTCCCCCAGGGAGTTCCTGTGGAGCTCGACATCCACCACCTGAGAGGAAAGTAAGTTCAAGGGTCAAAGTTCACAGTGGTAAAAAACAAAAACCGGCGTATTCAACACAACGAGTCAAGTCRGAGATCAGTGCTGGGGCTATGGTCCCATGAAATGTAAGACAGGTGTCTTGCTAGTAGACTTGATAGAGAAGTTTGAACACAGTAAATGAATAACAGACTTACTGTTTCTGCCCCCAGTGTCTGCAGGCCTGTGTAAGTTCTGTCGAGCTATAGGGAGAGACAGTAGGATTTATTATGCACTTTTATATAGAGAAAAAAAAAAAACATTCAAAACTGTGTAAAAAAGAAGAAGGAAACCATATCAGTGAATCTCACTTAAGAAATCAAAAAGCCTGTGAGAAACCTTTAGAACATTCTCAAGTAGCTAGACTTATACAACTTTAAAGAACCACTACTGCCACTTAATTGGCAACCAAGAGTCCTCTTTTGAGGAAGACGGAGAGAGACAGAGAGACAGAAGTGCTCCTCTGTGGACGAAACATGCGTTTCCAGTGCAAATAAAGATGTAATGTAATCTACAATCGGACCTTGAGGTGGTGTATGATGTCTATGCGTTTGTTGCGGGGGTCTTTGAAGTGGATCTGGATGCGGACAGGGAACTCCCCCCAGCCACGACGTGTCAYGTGGAACGGAGGCTCACTAACAACACACACATTTAGAGTCATGAACAACACACACACTTAGATCAGGGACAAACACATTTTGAATACTTTATGACACACACACACAGACACACCATGGTTTGAGAATAAACATCATCCATAAAAACAACATCATAACTACCCGTTTAAGTATTAAATACAGCCAGACAGAGAAGGTATCCCATCACCCCCTATACTCTTGACTCATTGCTCTTTGTAGACATTCTACCCCAAATTCAATGAGCGGGAAGCTTTCTCTCTCATCTCCTCTCTCTTTGAAGCCTGCGGTTCTCATCCTTGTGGCCCAGAGCCTGAGCTGACAGTGTGTCTGTCCGCTTGCGCTTTATTCRCACACTTGAAGACCTTAGATGTGTTAGAATCAGCAAACAGCTTGAGCTACATCTCTGTGGGGTTCAGTACGTTTGAATCCTCTGCTCAGTCAGTCAGTCGGGATGCATCTATCGGGGGTTACTGAAACCATTGTGTCTCGTCAGCTTAAAACAGCCAGAGGGCTGAGGATTTMTTTTGATTCAGYATGGGGATGTAAAGCAGGATCAACCTGCATGCCGTGTCAGCGCTCGAAGCAATCCGGGGCCTGAAGTATTCTGAGGTATTAGATATTCGTTTTCTGAGTGATTACACTGTCTGTAGGTAAAGGGTGTGTCAGCACGGTTAGTCACGACTCATGTGTACTGTTGACTCCATTTCTGACTCATACTGCTCACACAAATCACAGGAACTAAAGTATATGTTTCAGACGCGTCAGGGGGCTCKGTGCAGAAGTTGCCCTTAGGCACAGGTCTAGGATCAGCTTTCCCACCACAAATCCCAAAGGGCAAGCTGGTCTTAGAGCAGTGTCWAGGGGCAACTTGACCTAATGCCTGTGGGCTGGCTGGAAGGTTTATCTGCATTGTCTCATGTCACATGGGGCACTATTACTCCAAGGCATTTCAGTTTGATTACTACGATGGGAGTGTTAAGACATTCCCAGCAGAACAGTTCGGAAGAGTTTGTGCATATACAGTATTATGAAGACATTTTGTGCCGTTTTTGTTTGTTTTGGACTTCGGCAAGGGTTTTTCGACTGTTCGGGCACAAATAAATGTCTTGAGGCAAGACAAAGTCGGAAGCCAAAGTCGACGCCCCTTTGTCGGTGATTGGTCAACAGTAGGGATTCTTCAATAAAGTCTTTGTTGTCATTAAACGAGAGACGAGTCGTTTTCATGCACATTTTTTCACTTGAGAAATACTGCACCAAACATCTTAGTTAGATGTCAAATCATGGGACTAAGATCTCTTCTGCAAAAACGTCAAAATGAAAAGCAGATTTCTTGAGTAAACGTAGATTCATTCTGACTATTTAGCTACGGCGTCTCAAAATGGACAAACAGCACTAGTGGCTTTTTCAGTTTTCAAGCTAAAGTTTTTTAGGGGAGTAATGCGAGCACACTCGTTCGGTTCGCCTAGCCGAGCTGAAGCTTGCTGACGCCTTTATCAAGGTGTACACTCGGTTCTTCTCGGGTCCAAAAAGCTGGACCAGGACCCGAACGGACAACCAGACCTAGACCCCAGAAATATGATTATCCTTTAWTTTCTGGTTAACGAATAGGTCTTTATATGTTGGCTAGGCCTTCTATAACTACTATTTGAGAAGGTCCAGAGACAAACATTTCCTAGGTGGCAAAGGTCCGGATGGATATCGTCTTTTATCGGCACTGTCGTACAGCGTAGTAACAAACATATTCGTCTACAACATAGCAAACACGTTTTTATATGAAATGCCATCTGTAAATACGAATAGAATGGTTCAATTATGAGCCTAGTTGGTTTAGCCAACAACCTTCCCGCTAGCCATGATTGGCTGAGATAATGGTCTGCAATATAACACGCTTCTGTCTATTTGAGCTGGTCAGTATGTCTAGGTAATCCTGTCTAACGTGGCTATTGTTTTTAAATGTATCGTGTATTAAAACTTCATAAGTGTTGCTCTCCACTTTCTGGAGGACTGAGTTTTGAAATCAGTGGAATTCGAGTATGATAGCTAAGGAGATGGAGAAAACACCAGTCTCCAGATTACATCTTCAAACGGACACCCATGGCATCCGTCAGGAGACGCGTCCAACCCTGAATGACGTATACGATTAAGATAGTCTAGCTAGCTACAGTAAACGTTGGCAAAAAAATGTAATTCAATTGTTTCCAGCAGCACAGTTACAGTCACCAACGCTCTGGATAACATGAAAACAGCCTAACCAGCTCTGCTAGGGGGAGTAAAATGGTCAGAGTGGGGTGTTCTCTCATTATGTTTCTGGAAGTAGCTAGCCAATGTTAACCAGTTAGCTCGGGTGCTTGACTGCCGTTGTGAGMTCAGAACATTCGGATCAACCCTACACATCGGCCAGAGCATCCGGTGTGCGCTCTGAACGCGAAACGCTCTGAATTTATGACGGACAATCTGACAGCACAGTTGCGGTCACCAACGCGCTGGATAACATAACAGCATAACCACCTCTGCTAGGGCGAGTAATGTTCAGTGAGTTCAGTGAGTTTGATGTCTGGAAGTAGCTAGCAAGTTAGCTTGGGTGCTTGACTGCTGTTAGTACATTCGGATCAACCTTTAAAGAGATGGGTGGGGCTAAAGCTTAAGAGGGTGTGAACGATGTTGAATGGGTGTAGACAAAGAAGGGCTCTCTAATAGTAGTACCAAAACATTCAAAGGCCCTTTTCACAAAAGTGAGTTTACAAGTTGATCAACTRTCAAAGCAAAATAACTTTCCCATTGTTCCTCAACTGCAGTGTATGATAAACCATTTTGTAGCTCTGAGTCTCTACTTTTGTCCAATGTAAAAAATAAAAAAAACACTTTCAAATTTTGCTACATAAGACCAATTTGAGCCAGTCGGTCACATATTTTCTGGAGAACAAAGGAGAGTTTAACAACAACAAAAATATCTGAATGCACAGAACGTCACTATGGGCCATGCAATATTCATGTAAAAGTCACTCTGGGCCTTGCCCTGCATTAATGAGAGAAATTACACTTTCGGTCTCCTGCCAATGCTTTGAATCTTGGCCAATGCTTTGAATCCCGGTGCGATATTTTATTTTAATAAAGTTAATTCACAGCTGTATGTGGTGCCAAACATGGTCAGGATGTATAGTGCCAGTTTCTTGAGAACAGGGACATCAGCTGCAGGCATCATCGTTCCCCAGAAAGTGACAGGGTCACAACCACCAGCCTGCTCCTTCAAAGACACATTTTCTTGCAGCTCAATCAACTCCATTTGCAGTGACGCAACATCTACCCATCAGAAAGACCGGTTTTGCTTCTTCTGACAACTTCATCACATTTGTGACCAAGAAGGGCTTCTGGGTGAGCAGAAGCAGTTCTCTTCCAACAATGAAGTCATCAAAACGAGCCTTGAAGTTATCCATCAGCATCTGGATGAAATCAACATGTTTGGGAACATCTTTGTCTCCCAGCGTTTGCACCAAAAGATTGGGGAAGTGGACAAGTTCTCCCTTAAAAAGGCTCAAATTTCCTCTGGAAAGCCCGGACCGCTGTTATCATATCACACACGGTGTTGTCTCGTCCCTGCAGCTTAACATTCAGTTGATTAWGGTGTGGTGTAATGTCTGTCAAAAAWWKTTCTCATCTTCCAAAAACTCAGAAACTGAGTTTTGGAACGCCTTTGTCAATCTTTTGCTCTGATAAGAAAGCTTTGATTTCCACCTGAATGGCACAAAYGAGTTCCAAAACCCTGCCTTTGCTGAGCCATCTGACATTGTTGTGCAGAAGTAAGTAATTGAAACTGGCATTGGCCTCGGAGACCACAGACTTCAGATCTATCCCCCTTTTGGTCAGCATCCCTTTGATGGCCTCATGGATATCTTCTCCCTGTGTGTGTGCTTCTAGATTTGTTAACTCCAACAGCTCCTCACAGAATTCCCACCAGAAGCTGGGCATTATCAGTGTTATCTGTTGTTTCATGCAGAGCTAATGAAATGCATGGTGCATTCTGAATGGCCTCATCAAGTTAAATCTTCAGCTAATATTTCAGTTCTCCTCCATTGCTGTGGAATCTGACAGTGGGGATCTGTTTGATCTTTTCCCTGAGCTTTTTGTTTACCTTCGAGCAAGATCTCAGCAACTTCACACATGCATTATATTACCATCTGAAAAGGTTTTTTGGTGTTTTCCCAAAACCCAAGCTATCCTCACTGAACATTCCATTGCACACTGTTGGGCTGTCATGGAATTGACAAGGACTTTGGTGGACCTCTCATATTGGGATTTGAGTTGGTTTATCTTGTTTGTTCTCACCTCCGTGTTCAGGGGATACGTCTGACTGAATTTACTATGCCTGGTGTCATAATGGCGCTTAACATTGGCACTTTTCACGAGAGCTACGGACTCACTGCATATCAMYCACATTGGTTTTGTGCTAGTTGCYGGGAGAATGAATAAATACTGTTCCGTCCACTCGCCTTTGAATATACGGTTTTCAGAATAAACTTGTAAAAAAATGTAACAAGCCATATTAACAAAGTTACTGGTAACTAAGCTCCTTCTATCTGTGATATTTACAGTTGAACTGCAGTCAAATCTTTCTGTTTCTTTCTGCCTGCTTGTACCAAGGTTCCGCTGAGGATATTTGGATTAATGCGATTGGGTAAGACGCGGCCTCTTGTATTTGCATATAACCACGCGATTGGATTAGACAGGGCACTAGTACAGGTGGCAGTTGCTTCGAGAGAGACAGAGAAAGAGAGGTTAATGAGGTAAAGAGGCCGCTGCGCCCGGTTGATAAAAAAAAAAACGMTCTAAAAATGACTTTTATATAATAAAATGTCCGGATTGACCCTTCTCTGGGTCCGGACCCGGACCGTAAGTTGAGTTTGGCTGCAGAGCCGTGGTTGGCTCCATTCGGGTCTCTCAGCTGTAGTTACATAGACCTGAGATCCGATGACAAACTAACAAGACCGGAGTGAAAAGTTAGAATTTTGGGTCCCAGGTCGGGTGTTGGTTTTTCGGGTTTTGGTGGACTCATGAATACCTCTAATGTTTACTACTCAACCAGTCAAACAGATTTTTCTGCAACTGAAATCCTTGGGCATACCACCGTAGCCTTTTTTCGCAGGTTGCCTGAGTCCAAACTGTAAAATAATAATAATAAATAACCCCAAAAAATGGGATGGAAAAACCCTTCCAGTGTCAACTTATACATCTAAAACAAGATAAAGTATGTAGAAAAGACAATGGACCTATATATTTCTTTTATGGAATCTTTGAGAAATAAAAATCACCAAAATAAAAGCWAGACAGTGAGGGAGAATTGAAAATATCAAAAACACTGAATATAGAAGTATATACAGGGCATTCGGAAAGTATTCAGACCTCTTGACTTTTTCAACWTTTTGCTAAGCTACAGCCTTATTCTAAAATGGATTAAATAAAAATAAATCTCGTCAATCTACACACAATACCCCAAAATGACAAAAAGAAAACAGGTTTATAGATTTTTTTGCAAATGTATGAAAATAATAACGGAAATACCTTATTTATGTAAGTKTTCAGACCCTTTGCTATGAGACTCAAAATTGAGCTCAGGTGCATCCTGTTTCCATTGATCATCCTTGAGATGTTTGCACAACTTGATTGGAGTCCACCTGTGGTAAAATCAATTGATTGGACATGATTTGGAAAGGTGCACACACCTGTCTATATAAGGTCCAACAGTTGAACGTGCAAGTCAGAGCAAAAACCAAGCCATGAGGTTGAAAGAATTGTCCGTAGAGCATCCGAGACAGGATTGTGTCGAGGTCCCCAAGAACACAGTGGCCTCATTCATTCTTAAATGGAAGAAGTTTGGAACCACCAAGGCTCTTCCTCGAGCTGGCTGCACGGCCAAACTGAGCAATCGGTGGAGAAGAGTCTTGGTCAGGGAGGTGACTCTGACAAAGCTCCAGAGATCCTCTGTGGAGAATGGAGAACCTTCCAGAAAGACAACCATCTCTGCAGCACTCCACCAATCAGGCCTTTATACTAGAGTGGCCAGAAAGAAGCCACTCCTCAGTAAAAGGCACGACAGCCCGTTTGGAGATTGCCAATAGCCACCTAAAGCATTCTCAGACCATGAGAAATAAGAATCTCTGGTCTGATGAAACTCTTTGGCCTGAATGCCAAGCGTCACATCTGGAGGAAACCTGGCACCATCCCTACGGTGAAGCATGGTGGAGGCAGCATCATGCTGTGGGGATGTTTTTCAGCGGAAGGGACTGGAAATCTAGTCAGGATCGAGGGAAAGATGAAATGAGCAAAGTACAGAGAGATCCATGATGAAAACCTGCTCCAGAGCGCTCAGGACCTCAGACTGGGGCAAAGGTTCACCATCAAACAGGACAACAACCCTAAGCACACAGCCAAAATAACGCAGGAGTGGCTTCGGGACAAGTCTCTGAATGTCCTTGAGTGGCCCAGCCAGAGCCCAGACTTGAATCCAATCGAACATCTCTGGAGAGACCTGAAAATAGCTGTGCAGCAACACTCCCATCCAACCTGACAGAGCTTTAGAGGATCTGCAGAGAAGAATGGGAGAAACTCCCCAAATAGAGGTGTGCCAAGCTTGTAGTGTCATACCCAAGAAGACTCAAGGCTGTAATCGCTGCCAAAGGTGCTTCAACAAAGTACTGAGTAAAGGGTTTGAATACTTATGTAAAAGCAAAAAATAAAAATGTAATCAATTTTAAAATAAGGCTGTAAGGTTACAAAATGTGGAAAAAGTCAAGGAGTCAGTACACTTACCGAAAGCACTATATTTTGTTATTATGTTTGAACAAAAGAACACAGGATTATCCATAGCAAAATGCATAGAATTGGCTCCATGGCAGAATATGTAGAACTGCATGAAACGTCCATTAAAACTGCAACGTTTTCTCTCACCTGCATGGCAAAATAGGTAGAATTGCAAGAAATCTGCTTTAAACTGCAAAGATTTCTCACAGCTCCATGGAGAAATTTGAGAAAATGTTCTCTAAAATTCAGCCTCGCTGACCACGACCCCTGCCAAGCCCACCACCTTAGCCCCTTTTTAATACAGAAAAAACCCTGGTCTAACAGTAGATAGGCCTACATCTGCACTAGCTATGCCTACATCGTTGTCTAGCCAAACAGAAGATGTTCAGAAAACTTTTGTTGACCTATAAAATTAAATGAAAACGGTGTAAATACGGGCAAAACTACATCGTAGCTCAGGGTTGGGCAAATGGCTCCCCGAATTAATAATTAATAAAAAAGGAACTAATTCGGGGTCTCAACTTACTGTTGAAAGTTATAATATTAGAATGCACAAGGTGTCAGCTAACCTTTCTTTAGATTGCTAAATTAGTCTAGCCAGCTATCTAAACTAGTAATCATGGTCAAATTACCAACCGGGATTGCAGGGCACATTTTGTTAGTCATTCTCATTTAGATATCATATTAACATGGCARATATTAGGGCAACARGTGTAGAATTGCAGGAAATGTGTTATAAAATTACTAAATCTTCTCTCCGCACCATGGAAAAATGTGTAGAATTGCAGCAAATTTGCTTTAAAACGGCTAAATATTTTCTACACCCCATGGCAAAATGTGCATAAGTGCAGGAAATTAACGCACTCCGCTGACAAGGGGGGGGCTAAAATAGAGGGGCCCCCAAAATGTTTTTGCTTTGGGGCCGGCTCTGACTGCATATGTGGGTATGGATGTGGGTACACAGACCCACATGCCACTGCTGCCCCTCATGATGAGTTCAGATCTTTTTGTTTCCCCCACCCCCATCAAAGTTACCCATCCCTGTCGTAGCGCGTCAGATCAAAACATGTTGCACAGAGTCTCAATCTGTCTGCTGTTGCCTGAGGCCTGCATTTAAAAACAACACCCCAGTGATCTCTTCAATAACAAGACGAGCACTACCTCCAAAGTACAGACACGTGCGCACACACACAAACATACCTGACTTCCACCAGGTCATTGGGCTTGTAGCTGGGGTGCAGGAAAAACCAGACTTTCTTGACAAAGTGGTCGATGCTGGGCTCTCTTCTGGAGCCTCTGACGTACACCATCCACTTATGGGTCGACTGGTCATTCTCCTCCCGCTTATCAGGAGGGATATACCTGGGAGACAGGAGGGAGATCATATATTTCAGCCATTTAGCAGCCGTTTTTAGGTAGGAATATGTGGCCCCAGGACCCTGGCATTACTAGTGCCACACTTTTACCAACTGAGCCACATACTGTAGGACCACCAAAGATATTGAGAGAAAGCAAGGAAGGGGGAAGGGAGAAGGGAAAGAAGAAGGAAAGATAAGCTGGGGGACGGGGAGAAAGAGCGAGAGAAAGAGAGAAAAATAGAGAATAAAAAACAATGAGAAAACACAAAGAGGGAAAGAAACAGCGAGAGACAGGTATGCAGGAAGGGCTGTCTAGCAGAGCTGTCGGTCACTGTGCACTAGTGCCCCGGTTCTGTTTGTTTACCTCGGATTGACAGATGGAGGGGAGGAGAGAGTGAGAAAGAGAGAGGGAGGGAGCTGCCTCGCAGGGGGAAAGGAGGAGATAGAAAGAAGCTGGAGCTCAGACAGAGTTCTCTCTACTCCCTGGGCGGCATGTAGCCTCGCGGTTAGAGCGTTGGGCCAGTAACCGAAAGTCAATGGTTCGATTACCCGAGKCGACAAGGTGAAAAATCAACAACCATCACTCCTGTGTTCCAATGACACGCTGTGTTAGCTAATGCAAGTTTATAATTTTAAAAGGTTAATTGATCATTAGAAAACCCTTTTGCAATTATGTTAGCACAGCTGAAAACTGTTGTTCGGATTAAAGAAGCAATAAAACTGGCCTTCTCAGACTGGCCAATAAAAAGAAAAGATTAACATGGGCAAAAGAACACAGACACTGGACAGAGGAACTCTGCCTAGAAGGCCAGCATCCTGGAGTCGCCTCTTTGCTGTTGACGTTGAGACTGGTGTTTTGCGGGTACTATTTAATGAAGCTGCCAGTTGAAGACTTGTGAGGAGTCTGTTTCTCGCATGGAATAGCCTTCATTTCTCAGAACAAGAATAGACTGACGAGTCTCAGAAGAAAGGTCTTTGTTTCTGGCCATTTTGAGCCTGTACTCGAACTCACAAATGCTGATGCTCCAGATACTCAACTAGTCTAAAGAAGGCCAGTTGTATTGCTTCTTTAAATCAGAACAACAGTTTTCAGCTGTGCTAACATAATTGAAAAAGGATTTTCTAATTAGCCTTTTAAAAATGATAAACTTGGATTAGCTAGTGCAATTGGAAAACAGGAGTGATGGTTYCTGATAATGGGCCTCTGTACGCCTATGTAGATATTCCATTTWAAAAATCTGCCGTTTCCAGCTACAATAGTCATTTACAACATTAACAATGTCTACACTGTATTTCTGATCAATTTGATGTTATTTTAATTGACAAAAAATMTGCTTTTCTTTCAAAAACAAGGACATTTCTAAGTGACCCCAAACTTTTAAACAGTAGTGTATATAGCTAACATTTGAAATACATTTCATAGAGTAAAGTAAGGTGCTAGTACATGATGAAGCTTTTACAGATAGGGAGTCTAGCTACTTTGTTAAGTCAAGGGACATAATTAATAATCACAGTTTCATGACACCGTTATGACCATTGTCATATCCTACTTGTTGTCTTCTAGTAGAGTGTCTCCCTGTAACCCCTAAACTTGTGATCCAGGGAGAAAACATSTCATTGATCAAGAGTCCTGTATCAAGACTGGGCTTGCATGACAGGCACCCAGTTACCCAACTGCTCACTGTGATGGGAGGGAACAAAAACAAGGTGTGCTGACTGCCTACTGAGATACTCAACTGCAGGGATGCAAACTGGTGAGGGCCCAAAAAGGTGACACTATTTTCCTGCATGGGACACACGCAAAAAATCTGTAAACTGCACGAAAATGTGCCTATTTTCAGAGTGGGGTTGTGACAATACCAACATTTTACAACAATGTGATACCAGGCCAAGRGAGTAGTATCGTGATACCACACGATACTGCCCCTCACACTTTTTACTACAATTTACTGCATTTTACTGTATAAAATGCTTATATCCAAAGGCCTACCTGTGATTGGGCAGGAGGAATATAAACGCATAATGATCTGCATTTTCATTGTGGCAGTAAGGAGAAAACACACTAGGCCTATATGAAACCATCGTTAGCCTACTCTTCAGACAACTCACACACACACACGCACACACACACACACACACACACACACACACACACACACACACACACACATCCTCTTCCTCTCTCTCTCACACACACACCGCTCTCTCATTCCCTCTCACACACACACACACAATGCTCCCAAAAGTGAAGCACCAAACAGAATTTAAGGACCAGAAAAATATTTTTTAAATGTAGCTTATAATTACATTGACAAGGCATATGCATCCTACCTTTGAAGCATCTCCTTGAGTTGGCTATTTATCCATTTTCAGTTTTTCCTGTGCCATCCAAATTTGTGCATAGCCAATTGGTACCATGTTGTTAGCTAGCTAGCCAGGTAACATGACTAAACAAGGCTGTGTGCTATCAAACCAAAAACGTGCGAGACCCGCAAGTAGTTTAAAACGGCCAGCGACAGGGTTTATAAAATTATATAAAATGTGCGCCAATTCGCGGTAGAAAGGAGAGAAGGTAGCTCCGGTGGTTTGGGTTAGAAACTTGCYGTTTTCAGTGATGTAAAGGTGCAATCATGGCTGTCACTGTGCTCCGTTTTTCCTCTATGGCAGTCCGACTGGCCTGCTTGTTCTTACAGGCTAAATTAAAAGATACGTATTCACCTACCTCCGCTGCGAGACGCTCCAATAATAAAGCAAACGTAACAACAGAAAACGCTGTCTGTACACAGCAGCGTGCCATCGCGGCTAAATAACATTTAAAAACTGATGGAGATGCGCAGAAAGATCGGACGGKGAGAAGCAGCTGAGTAGGCTAATGMCTGGTTAGGGGATGCGGGATGGCTGCTCACAGCTACCACACGTGATATTGGATGAAGCGCTCATTCTGATATGAAATATCTGACATCGCGCTCTACACTGGTATTTGTAGAACGRGTAGGGAWGCATTCTGTGCTCAGTCATGAATGTGGATATCAGAAAGATACACCATTATATTTAGTGATCACACGGGAGAAAATCTCTTCACGTCTCTCTCCGA
>NC_036859.1:2734899-2756094 GCF_002910315.2 Salvelinus sp. IW2-2015 | reverse complement strand
TAGCCTACTCAGGTAGTAAAGTGGTACCATGTCGGGTTGGCCGATATTACAATAACATTGTCTATCGACAATGATTGACAGCCATCGTCGATGGCCTGTCTCTTATACACATCTAGATGTGTATAAGAGACAGGCATTCTGTGCTCAGTCATGAATGTGGATATCAGAAAGATACACCATTATATTTAGTGATCACACGGGAGAAAATCTCTTCACGTCTCTCTCCGATTGGTCAATGGGCGATACGGTCTTGGGTCTGCGCACTTTTCTACGGAACTACCCGATTCATGTGGATGACCTATTTAGACATCCAAACGGCAAATATTGCCTAAAAGTGATGAGTTTGCAACCCTGCAACTGTATAACAAGGGCTTTGCAACACACTGCTGTTGTTCATATCTTCCTGTATCTGTCACACAGGACTAGAAACATTGTGAAATGATTGAGAAAGTTCACCGTGTCAAAAAAAAGAATGGGACCACTGCCTTGAAAAGCTCTCAGATTCTACTGAGTAAAAAAAGTCATTGATAACGTCATTCACGTACTTGGAGACGTTTCCCACCACGATGGTCTTCTTTATGTAGAGCCTGGAAGCCTCATCTCCTGTAGTGTGGTAGGTCACCCTCTGTTCCCCCCCGTCTGACGACAGCACACCTGACGACGGGATGCCAAACGTGTCCTACAACAAAGGAGACAGTCATAGTATTGATGTTAGAGGGTGTATCAGAAGCCTTTTACCGCTGCAGTAATAATCATGAGGGTCATCYTATGATTGCCTTCCCAAGGGTGCGTCTCAATAATCTACAGTGCCTCCCTCTCTTCAGCTCCTTTGCCTCATCTGCATAGGTCTGAAAATACAGGATGGGTGAAAGCAATTTGCTTATACCTGACCAGGTTTTTCAGATCAGTACAGATGAAGGAAAGGAGACGGGGAGTGGAAGCCACTTCAGACTCCAGAGTCCACTCACCTTCCCTGTGTTGCGGCCCGGCCTGCGCTCCTGCCTGCCCCTGTCCTCTCTCCAGGCCCCCTCCCCGTCCCTATCCGGCCCCTCACCCAGCTGTGACAGGGACTCAGACTCCGAGGGCCCCAGGGAGTGGGCGTCCGAGCCCTGGTTGAGAGGGGAGGAYGAGCGGGAGGGTGACTCCAGGAAACGCTTGATGGCCGGGTGGTTCAGCACCGCCGGGTCGCTCTTGGATGCCTGCTGGTAAACGTAGGAAAGGAGAGGGGATGAAGTTGTAGAATTTATATTTGTTGAATACAAAGTGGGTACAAATAAGAAATTWGACTTAAAACAACCTTACCTCTTGGAGCTTGGGCACCCCAGCGTTGGCATAGTAATTGGCCACYATACAGGCTCTGAGCTTGTCCATCATTCGCCTGGCCTCATTCAGACGCTGTAACAGAGAAATGAACAGCAACACTGAAACTTTCTCCTGCAGTATAAACGTGTAATTAACTTTTCTCCTACAGTTTAAGCATGTAAGTAGCCAAGCGGCTAAGGAGTTGGACCTGTAGCCGAAAGGTGGCCGGTTTGATTCCCAGGCCGGGCCTTGGAAAAAGGGTGGAATTGACCTGGCAAATGGATGGCTGCTGGGTTCACATCCTCAAGACATTCCCCTATCGTTGGGCCCTTGAGCAAGGCCCTTAACCGCACAACATGCTCTCCATCCAGGYGCGCTGCACTGCAGCTTGACCATGCGCTCGTCTCAACTACATGTGTGATGTGTGCTGTCTGAGGGTGTTAAGGACGGAGAAGACACATTTCCATTGTTCTCTGTAACYTATGGACAATAAAGTAGTATTGTATTAGAGCTGGGAGATACGGACAAAAATTCATATCGCAATAAATGTAACTARTTTGCTCGATACCAATAAATACAACATACAATTATTKTTTTTTTATGGACAGTTACTACTTTGCATTAGCGGCAGGGGTCTAGACAATTTTCTTCCAGTGCCAAGTAAGACAACTGAGATGGTAGCCTATGACTCAAAAGGTAAGCTATTCCATCTAACATATCCAGGAAAAACATGATTGATATTTTGATGTGCAACCTGTCTAAATAGGATCCAAAACGATCACATTTATTTCTGGCTCTGCGGAGAWGAATTGTCCGACATCTTTGTGCATATTGGCCTAGGCTATACCTATTATTCACCGCCTGAGGAAGTGGGAACTCTTTAGATYGGTTGATTACTCTAAATATGATCTTGTTGCTAGATAGGCATGTAGGCTAATTGATTCATCTATCAATAAATGCAATGTCTGACAAAAACTTTCAAGCACTAGGCCTAGGCTAATTGATGTAGGCCTATTACCGACAAATGGCGTGCTCTGCTCAGCTCCGCTCCGCGGGCGTATCAAAACCATGCTACATAGCCTACTCAGGTAGTAAAGTGGTACCATGTCGGGTTGGCCGATATTACAATAACATTGTCTATCGACAATGATTGACAGCCATCGTCGATGGCGACGACACTGTGATGTGACTGACGATGGTTTAGCCTAAATGTTGAACTTACAGCATTGCAAGCGGTACCGATGAACCGAGTCTGGAACCAACGGGACCCTGAAAAGCTTGTATCCCCAAGCCATAAGACTACTAAATAGCTAACCAAATAGCTACCTGGACTATCTGCATTGACCCTTTATGCACTAACTATTTTGACTCATCACATARGCTGCTGCTACTGTTTATTATCTATCCTGTTGCCTAGTCACTTTACCCGTACCCATATGTACATATATACAATTACCTTGGAGCCTTACACATCAACTCGGTACTGGTGCCCCGTCCATATAGTAAAATGATCGTTACTCATTGTGTAATCTTTTCTATATCTCTCTCTGCATTGTTGAGAATGACCCGTAAGTAAGCATTTCACTGTTTGTAAACAACAGGTAGACTAAGAAAAATTTGATTTGAACTTGACTGAGTCTCGCAGTGCACAGCAGGGCCGCGTACAAGTGACATTGTGAGTAATTTGCCTATTCCTATTTTCTGTAGCCTATTTCAATAAATGTGCTATATAGATTTGCAAAAAAAATATTTAAAAAACAGTTTTCTCTTTGTCATAATGGGGTATTGTGTGTAGACTGAAAAGGAAAATGTTTTTTTTTTTAAATCCATTTTAGAATAAGGCTGTAACGTAACAAAATGTGGAAAAAGTGAAGGGGTCTGAATACTTTCCGAATGCACCGTATACCCTTAACCCCCCCCCAAAAAAATACACTCCTCTCTTCACCATACTGAGCAGCGCCCTAACCAAACCCTTACCCTACATCTTACCCTAAACCGGGATGGTATCCTAACCCCAATCCAAACCCCATACCGGGTTCATATCCAAATCCCAACCCTCCCCACACACTAATACAACACACTCTTTCCCTTCTTTGAGTCCACCGCTCTGTTTATTCATGTATTGTTTAGTCAAGTTTAGTTTTGACTCCTATTTCGTTTTTTCTTTAGCACTTCTATAACTGTAAAGTGACTTTGGGTCCTTGAAAAGCACTATATAAGTCCAATGTATTATTATTATTATAATTATTATTATATATCACTATGTTTTATGGGTACATAATCACGATAGGACAAAGGTTGACATCGCCCAACCCTAGAACTCAATATTAAGAGGTGAGAAATACATTTGAAGTCAGAAGTTTACATACATTTAGGTTGGAGTCATTAAAACTAGTTTTTCAACCATTCCACAAATTTTTTGTTAACAAACTATAGTTTTGGCAAGTCGGTTAGGACATCTACTTTGTGCATGACGCAAGTCATTTTTCCAACAATTGTTTACAAACAGATTATTTCATTATAATTCACTGTATCACCATTCCAGTGGGTCAGAAGTTTACATGCACTAAGTTGACTGTGCATTTAAACAGCTTGGAAAATTCCAGAAGATTATGTCAATGCTTTAGAAGCTTCTGATAGGCTAATTGACATCATTTGAGTCAATTGGAAGTGTACCTGTGGATGTATTTCAAGGCCTACCTTCAAACTCAGTGCCTCTTTGCTTGACATCATTGGAAAATCAAAAGAAATCAGCCAAGACCTCAGAAAAAAAATGGTAGACCTCCACAAGTCTTGTTCATCCTTGGGAGGAATTTCCAAATGCCTGAAGGTACCACGTTCATCTGTACAAACAATAGTACGCAAGTATAAACACCATGGGACCCACAAGCACTGTCATTCCGCTCAGGAAGAGATAGTGTTCTGTCTCCTAGAGATGAACGTACTTTCGTGCAAAAAGTGCAAATCAATCCCAGAACAACAGCAAAGGACCTTGTGAAGATGCTGGAGGAAACAGGTACAAAAGTATAGTAAACGAGTCCTATATCGACATAACCCGAAAGGCGCTCAGCAAGGAAGAAGCCACTGCTCCAAAACCGCCTAAAAAAGCAGACTACGGTTTGCAATGAAATGTCCTCTGGTCCTCTGGTCTGATGAAACAAAAATAGAACTGTTTGGTCATAATGTCCATCGTTATGTTTGGAGGAAAAAGGGGGATGCATGCCAGCCGAAGAACACCATCCCAACCGTGAAGCACGGGGATGGCAGCATCATGTTGTGGGGGTGCTTTGCTGCAGGAGGGACTGGTGCACTTCACAAAAATGATGGCGTCGTGAGGTAGGAAAATTATGTAGATTATTTGAAGCAACATCAGTCAGGAAGTTAAAGCTTGGTCACAAATGGGTCTTCCAAATGGACAATGACCCCAAGCAAACTTCCAAATGGCTTAAGGACAACAAAGTCAAGGCATTGGAGTGGCCATCACAAAGCCTGACCTCAATCCTATAGAAAATGTGTGGGCAAAACTGAAAAAGCGTGTGCGAGCAAGGAGGCCTACAAACCTGACTCAGTGACACCAGCTCTGTCAGGAGGAATGGGCCAAAATTCACCCAACTTATTGTGGGAAGCTTGTGGAAGGCTACCCGAAACGTTTGACCCAAGTTAAACAATTTAAAGGCAATGCTACCAATTACTAATTGAGTGTATGTAAACTTCTGACCCACTAGGAATGTGATGAAATAAATAAAAGCTGAAATAAATCATTCTCTTTACTATTATTCTGACATTTCACATTCTTAAAATAAAGTGGTGATCCTAACTGACCTAAGACAGGGAACTTTTACTWGGATTAAATGTCCGGAATTGTGAAAAACTGAGTTTAAATGTATTTGGCTAAGGTGTATGTAAACTTCTGACTTCAACTGTACATMATATACTCACAGAAAGCTGTGCCTCTACTCTCTCTAACTAGAACAGTGGTTGCCTTGAAAAATGTATTTTTCCCAATGCATCTCTCCCTCCTCCTCTGTGCGCACAGTGGGGAGAGGAAGTAAGAGTGGCTTGCTCACACAGCAGCCAAAACAGGGACAGGCAGATAATTTCATAGCAGGAATCGACATAATGCATAGGCTATTAATGTTGACCAAATTATGGTTGTGGGACAATCTACAGGAACGTTGGACAGCAAWATCACAGAAAATTACTGACGTAAGCAAAATACTTCGGTAAGTGAAGGTGATGTCGGTGTCAGTAATTTTTGGTTAATCATCCCAGCTCTATATTGTACATTGTAATTACACACAATTAAAGGTAATAAACATGAAAACAGAGTGTTTGTCTTTGCATGCATTTAAGGTGTTTGTTTGTACTTTTGTACCCTCATGGTTCTGATATGATTCATGTATGGTGACATGATACTCATTCAGTAGATGAGGTTAACAGTTACCTGACATGATACTTATTCAGTAGATGAGGTTAACAGTTACCTGTCCGATCACTTCGATCTCATGTTCTTTGTTCTTCATCTCCAAAGAGAACTGGTCTTTGATAATGGCCTCAATCTTCTGCACCGTAGCTTCCCTCGCTGGCAAGTTTGAAAAGAGTATGAAAACCCAGACAGAGTGAGCTAGGTCACATGTTAGCATCATCCTAAAGATACTGTGAACCAGTAATTGTCCATACAGCCTAAGTGCACAAGTACAGGAAGGCTTTAATAGTACAATAGCATGTGTTGTAGAACTTCCAGTCTTACCATTTTGTTCCACTACTTTGTGTCGCTTGTTCTCCTGAACCTGTGAGATGTCTTCATAGTCTGGGTCCTTGTCTTCAATCTTCCTCTTGATGCCTGACATGATTGACTGAGAGATAGAGACAACGGCAATGTGTAAATTCAACCGCTGTGCTCTGGAAACCATGTCCCTGTTGCTTGCTCTATGATWTATGCTAGATATATGTATCACTAACTAAAATGGAGAAGATGCTGGCAGTAAGCTTTTTATCTTGTAGCAGCAACAATTGCTGAGTTCTCAATATTATTCCAGATAATCAAATAACAACCTAGCTTGTTAGAAGTGTATTACATTTCCCTACATGGTATTTGTGCAGTTCACAAACAATAATGTATGAAATCACTGCACCTGCTAGCCTAGCATGTTAGCTAGCATAATATGTCAAAAGGGGAATAAGTGCTAACAGAAAATGAAAAACATTGCCCGTTTCCAACAACAAACCTCACAAAACATGGCATTCTATTGAATGGTTATATATATTTTTTACTTCGCTAAATTATATGTACAGTGGCTAGCTAGATGTTCTAATTTAGCATATATATAGCTAGTTAGCTAGCCAGCCATCTAACTGGAGATCTATGCAAAAATGTAGCATTAAGCATAGCTATGTAGGTGCTAAATGCTACCTAGCATAACATGGAGCAAGTCGGGTAACTCTGCTACTCGACCCTGATGTCTAGCAAGGCCTTTGAACTACAGTAACGACGTTATTAGCGAGCAGCTAGCTAGCATTGTTTCGTGGTACACCAGTGATTTGTGAAAACACTTTGCTACCAAACTTTACAATGCAGTCATCTATGGTACATTTACCCATTACGATAACATTATATTGGAATCGTTTTCCCACTCTCACAACATACCCCAATGTTCGACAATTTACCCTACCTCACGCTCGTGGTGCAGGAACTGGGAGGCGTGCTGGAGAAAGTTGCTAGCAGGCTAACTAGCTAGCTGAACGTGTGTTGTGATTGTGTTTGCAAGCAAGCCGATACGCCCGCTTCTGTAGTTTAATAATTACTTTTCTGCGGACGTTTCTATATAAAGTGAGTTTTCATTCAAAGCTAGCTATCTATGTTTGTTAATGTTTTGCTGTGTTTGTAGAATCTCGAGCTAGCCCCATGGCATTCGCATGCAAACAGTTGGGCCTTGCGATTCCTGCGATGAACCAGATGGGGGCACTAGAAAACAGAATCATAATCCAGACTGCACAGAATACAGTGACCTGCCTTACACTGTATAGTATCCGTGTAATAATTTAAGCTTCAAACTGAAGAAATAGGGAAATAATGTAACCAATGTCATAAAACACATCACACATAATCAAYAAGTTATTGAAACATCTTTACTTTTGTTGTTGGCCCTTTGCTTTCCCTCAAAAGACGCTTTACCCATTTCAAATAGTTTGTAAACACACTATACAGTGGCCAAGGGTTTCTAATGCCAAGACCATAGCCCACTTGATTTATTTGTTTATCAAATAGAAAACAATCTGGCTTGTGCCACATCTGTTTGGTACAGTAACCCTAACAATATTGTATAAATATGCCCTGAAATGACATCACCACATATAAATCCATAGGTTCATAACAGTGCATGTGGGTGAGATGAGATGTGAGAAGAATCGCAAACTGGTGCCAAATGTCTGCATCACAGACTGGATTTATTAGATCACACAGTCAGGTTAATTGTAAAGATGTCATAGATACAAATTGATCTTGATAAACCTTTGAGACACTGTTTTTATTCTCCAGTATGAAATCCATGTGGGTTTATTGCTATATAATRTGAGAAAAATGTCTGAGATTTTGATGTAATGCCTCTACATTAGAATAAAAAGAAAGGGAATTGAATCATGGGCAATAGTGGTATGCTTACCTTTAATAATCTGTAATCCCAACATGTTTCAAACTGCCGCTYTTGTCCTTGTTCCCAATAACTCCAAGGTAACCTGCCTAAATGACTATCTGTGATCTGTAATTATGAAGTGCTTCGAAAGGCTCGTCATGACATACATCAACACTATCATCCTAGACACCCTGGACCCACTCCAATTCGCACACTGCKCCAACAGATCCACAGATGACGCAATCTCTATTGCACTTCACACTGCCCTCTCCCACCTGGACAAGAGAGGAAATAACTATGTGAGAATGCTGTTCATAGACTACAGCTCAGCGTTCAACACCATAGTCCCCTCCAAGCTCATCACCAAGCTGGGGAACCTGGGACTGGACACCTCCCTCTGGAACTGGATCCTAGACTTCCTGACAGAACGGCGGTGAGGATGAGTGTAGGCAACAACACTGATGACGCGAAGGTGGTAGGCCTGATCACAGACGGTGATGAGAGCCTACAAGGAGGAGGTCAGAGACTTTGCTGTGTGCCATGGCAAGAACTTCCCCCCTCCGTCAGTAAGACCAAGGAGCTAATCGTGGACTACAGGAGAAAGAGGGGAGAGCACGCCCCTATCCACATCGCTGGGGCTGTAGTTGAGTGGGTCGAGAGCTTCAAGTTCCTTGGAGTCCACATCACTAAGGACTTAACATGATCTACACAAACCCGCACAGTCATGAAAATGACACGACAGCGCCCCTTCCCCCTCATGAGGCTGAAAAGATATGGCATGGGCCCTCAGATCCTCAAAAAGTTCTACAGCTGCACCATTGAGAGCATATTGACAGGCTGCATCACAGCTTAATATGGCAAATGCACCACCCTCGACCACAAAGCGCTATAGAAGGTGGTGCAGACAGCCCAGTACATCACTGAGGCCAAGCTCCCTGCCATCCAGGATCTCTATATCAGGCGGTGACAGAGGAAGGCGCGAGAAATGTCCAAAGACTCCAGCCTCCCAAGCCATAGATTGTCCACTCTGCTATTGTCCGGAATACAGTACCGAAGCATCGACTCTCCGGCCAACAGGCTCCGAGACAGCTTCTAGCCCCAAGCCATAAGACTGCTAAATAGCCATAGGACTACTAAATAGTAAATTAATGGTTACCCGGACTATCTACACTGACCCTATCTTGCACTGACTATATGCACACGCACACGCACACTCACATTACACTGACACTTCATACACTGACACTTCATACAACACAAACACACATACACACACACATACCAACTCAACACAAACACACATACACACACACAAACTATTTTACACTCATCATATGATGCTGCTACTCTGTTCTTTATTTMACTCTAAATATTATCTCTCCTGATGCCTAGTCACTATACCCTGCCTTCATGTACTGTATATATTTAACACTAATACCTCATACACCAGCACATTGACCTGGTATTGGTTCTCCCTGTATATAGCTCCATACATTTGTATTCTATTCCTCTTGTGTTACTATTTTTCTTTTGATTATTATTTTTTTCCTCTGCATTGTTGGGAAGGGCTCYCAACCAAGCATTTCGCGGTTCAGTCTAKACCTATTGTGTTCGGCGCATGATTTTGATTTGAACAGAATGACATTTTGCTAAATAGATAACCTTCTGTCCTGGCACCACCTCTCAAGGTTGTGTACACAGTGTATGCTAGATCTATGTTTATGTTCAGTGAAGATATATGATTGAATACCTCTTATAAAATATTGCCTTAAAAGTATTGCAGAGTACKTGTGCCTAAATATAAACTGTTACAGCACATGAAAACTACTACCGGCACCTATTTCAGTCCAAGTCAAGCACTACTTCCCACCCARACCCCACAAAAGTGAAACAGAATAGAATTTGCATACTAAAATATGGAATCGATATAGATACAATCTTTGCAGAACTGATGTATGTTTGTTGTTGATGCACCGTGGATAGTTTGTCTTGTCTACAAGATAACTGAGACCAATCTCTTAGGCCCTAAACACAGTCTGGAATTATACTATACCACTGCTCATGATCTATCCTTCCATTCCCCCTTGAAATAAAAGAGAAACCATCACCTCGCTCTGCTGCAAACATATAAACACCGTAGGAACATATCTAGGATCAGATTACCTTTAACCTATCCTAGGGGGTTATTGCAGTGAGGGTTAGGGTGGATCAGAGCCAGATGGCTCTGGGGTGGATGGGACTCAAAAACTGACCTGAGATCAGACAACTTCATAAACTCCATCATCACGCCCCCTGTTGTAGCCAACCTCCAGACTGCCAGCACAACAGATGGTTCCCCATGAGAGTAAACATCCATTCAGTGAAACAACATCTTGGTTTAGCAACATATGCGTTCACGTGTGTAGCATGTGAAATTGAAAAGAACAAACCAGAAACCCATGAATAAAGTATGAAGCCACAATAGACGTTTTCCAAAGTAGTGGAATTATTCTCCAGAATATTGGTGTTTAAGCACCCTTGTTGTTGTTCATTTGTTTTCAGATGTACAGCGCATTCAGAAAGTATTCAGACCCCTTCGCCTTTTCCATATTTTGTGACGTTACAGCCGTATTCTAAAATGGATTAAATTGTTCGTTTTTTTCTCTCATCAATCTACAAGCAATGCCCCATAATGAAAAAGCAAAAACAGGTTTTTAAAACATTATAAATGATAAAACACTGAAATATCACATTTACATAAATATTCAGACCCTTTACTCAGTACTTTGTTGAAGCACCTTTGTCAGCGATTACAGCCTTGAGTCTTCTTGGGTATGACGCTTCAAGSTTGGCACACCTGTTTTTGGGGAGTTTCTTCATTCTTCTCTGCAGATCCTCTCAAGCTATGTCAGGTTGGATGGGGAGCGTCGCTGCACAGCTATTTTCAGGTCTCTCCAGAGATGTTCGATCAGGTTCAAGTCCGGGKTCTGGCTGGGCCAGTCAAGTACATTCAGAGACTTGTCCCGAAGCCACTCCTGCGTTGTCTTGGCTGTGTGCTTAGGGTCGTTGTCCTGTTGGAAGGTGAACCTTTGCCCCAGTCTGAGGTCCTGAGCATTCTGGAGTAGGTTTTCATCATGGATCTCTCTGTATTTTGCTAATTTAATCTTTCCCTCAATCCTGACTAGTCTCCCAGTCCCTGAGGCTGAAATACATCCGCACAGCATGATGCTGCCACCTCCAGACYTGARGCTTGGCATTCAGGCCAAAGAGTTCAATCTTGGTTTCATCAGACCAGAGATTCTTGTTTCTCATGGTCTGAGAGTCTTTAGGTGTCTTTTGGCAAACTCAAAGTGGGCTGTCATGTGCCTTTTACTGACGAGTGGTTTCCATCTGGCCACTCTAGCATAAAGGCCTGATTGGTGGAGTGCTGCAGAGATGGTGGTCCTTCTGGAAGGTTCTRCTATCTTCACAGAGGAACTCTGGAGCTCTGTCAGAGTGACCATCAGGTTACTACCCTGACCAAGGCCCTCCCCAGATCTGTGCATCAACAGAATCCTGTCTCGGAGCTCTACAGACAATTCCTTTGACCTCATGGCTTGGTTTTGCTCTGACATGCACTGTCAACTTATAGAGACAGGTGTGTGCCTTTCCAAATCATGTCCAATCAATTGAATTTGGAGGCGAAAGAAACACACACCTGTTTAGGTGAGGCACTGGCTAGCAAAGTAGAACACTTAAAAAAGAAAAGGAGAGACGCACACTCTAGGAGCTCAGACGCAATAATTTAATAATCTATAACCAACGTTTCGACYGACAAGCTGTCTATACTCTGATGAAGACAGCTTGTCTGTCAAAACGTTGGTTATTAGGTTATTAAATTATTGCATCTGAGCTCCTAGAGTGTGAGGCTCGCTTTTTCTTTTTCAATCAATTGACTTTACCACAAGTGGTCTKCAGTCAAGTTGTAGAAACACCAAGACGATCAATGGAAACAGGATGCACCTGAGCTCAATTTCGAGTATCATAGGAAAAGGTCTGAATACGTATGTACATAACATATCTGTTTTTATTTGTAATACATTTGCAAAGATTTCTAAAAACCTGTTTTASCTRTGTCATTATGGGGTAATGTGTGTAGATTGATGAGGAAAAACAATTATTTATTCCATTTTAGAATAAGGCCGTTGTCACATCCTCATCTGTTTCACCTGTCTTTGTGATTTCCRCCACCCCCCTCCAGGTGTCGCCCATCTTCCCCATTATCCCCTGTGTATTTATACCTGTGTTCTCTGTTTGTCTGTTGCCAGTTCGTTTTGTTTCATCAAGCCTACCAGCGTTTTCCCCTCTGTTCCTATCACTCGATTGTTCGTTATCCTGTTTTTTTCTGCCTGCCATGACCCTGAGCCTGCCTGCTGTCCTGTACCTTTGCCTACCTATCTGGATTACTGATCCCTGCCTGCCCTTGACCTGTCTTTTGCCTGCCCCTGTTGGATTAATAAACTGTTGTTAGTTCGACGTTATCTGCATCRGGGTCTTACCTGAAACATTATAGCAGCAACGTAACACAATGTGTAAAAAGTCAAACGGTCTGAATACTTTCCAAATGCACTGTATTTTGATGTGATAAGGCATTTCCGTGTAACTTCTCCCCTAGGCCACTTCCCTTAGATGATTGACAGGTAAACACCAATGTAATAGCCTGTATAGTGTTTAATACTAGTGTAATTCCTCTGCTCCAGTCTGTAGGTAAGTGGGGGTGGTAGACAGGTAGTCAGGCATGTAYATATCTTTACATTATTCTGATCACTGTGATTATAAGACAGCATAGTTTCACATTTCCAACATGTARGGCTTGTTTTATCTACTACATTTGCACTATACCATAGTATTGCTGCCACTGATGTTTTTAAGCTATGGTATTTTATATTGTATTGCAATWTGCCATATAAGAACTGCACACCACGTTCGGTATAGAGAATAACTTTATTGATGCTTCACTTACACAAGTCAGCAATTACAGTCCGACATACTACAGCTCAGACAGTCCACGCAAATTTTCAGAAGAAACAGAAGAACCAAGGCGAAAGAGAGATTTGAATATCACATCATACATACTTTAATGTTCTGTTTCCTTAATATCAGAAAGACAGATTTTAATCCAATAGTGTCTTATTCCAGGCARAAAGGATTGCATTCTCTAGGTGGAACTAGCCCTCATCTTGTACACAAGTACTGTAGGCTATACAAATTCATCACGGCCATAGTTCAAATCCAGAGTTCCCATGAAAGCTCAGTTCAAAACATCACCTCGGGGATTTGATCTGAGCCAAATGCCTAACTCCGCATTTACATCCATCACCCTTGAGAGTCATCCAAAATAGAGCAGGCAACTTACCTGTGGCAGACTGTCAAAAACAAGCATCACTCGTCAACAACACACACAATCCCAGCATTCACCACAACAACAGGAAACAACAAGTCTCTCTCGCTCAACTATGACACAACACACCGGAATGCAGATTAAGCTAACATTTTCTTTCACTTTGATTTGTTTAGTAAAAACATAATTGAGTAACAAAACCGTTCCTTATCCTTCACCCAATAACGGAGTGCATGTTCCTCTACCCCCCTCTTTTTCTCTCCCTGTGTTGATCTTGATCTCACATATTATAGTTGTGCTATTTSTGGGGAACCACAGCAATAGCAGGCAGACCAGTATGAGGCGCTGACAGGCTCCATTCACTCSACTTACATACGTCACATGAAAGCAAATGTAATTTACTGATACAGTAATAAAAGGAAATAAAAAATCATGTTTACATTGTGATATAATAGTAAAAGTGCACAATTGGGGCTCTCGGATACAAAAAAAKKCCACCAAAAAGACACAAACCATATGCAAACAAGGATGACAGAACATTTAAATAAAAATGTGGTAAAGAGAAGGCCTCAACGTCACCGTATCACAGCAATACATCATTTCACAGCAATTCATCTCTTATTCTAACGACACCAAAAGTAAAAAGCGACTTTTACTGACCAGAATCAAGACTTAAAATTTCCACCATCACACCTGCCAATCAATCATATCCTGTGAGTTAATACACAGGTGTCAGCTCGTTAGAGCTAACGGCACACACACCTGGAGGTTTCCATGGTTACCCCGAGCTACATTGTGTACATGAGCTATACATTGTATGGGTATACAGGTGAGAGGTGCCATTGTCTATGTATGGCATAGAGTTCTATAGAATTTGCATATATGAGGCAAGGCCACTGGGTAAGCAGCACAATAGTAAACAGAATATTATGATATAAAGCTACAACTGGTTTACATATAATAAAAATCACCCAATATACCACTCACTTATTTGATATTTCATCTACTAAGGCATCTGATATCGAGTGCCAGTTCTAGGCACAAGCGGCCGCTATTGGGCCCCCAACCCATGGCAAAATGTGTAGAACTGCATGAAATTAGCTTTAGATAATGCAACATTTTCTCTCTGCAAACCAAATCTCGGTTGGGCCCCCATAATGCTAGAAAACGGCCCTGCTGATATTGACTAAATCACCCACACATCCAAATCAACTATCTAAACTCTATGTAGCAACAAGCACACCACCAAGCACAAGGTATAACATCAGTACAAATATCCAACCGTAAAAAAGAACAAATATAATTTAATAAATTGAACAACAAAAAATCAGTGTGTGTGTGTGTGTGTGTGTGTACAGCAAAGATTAAAGGGAATTATGATGACAGTGTCAGTGACAAGCGGTAGATTATGAGAAGAGGAAAGAGATGATATGGAAAGATTAAGTAAGGGAACCTCTAACAGGAAAAGGATATAGGAGAAACACAGAATCAGAGTTCAGACCACAGCAGGAGGTAGCTTCCTAAAATGAATGTCATTTGAAATTAGTGGCAATGAGACAAAAGAAGACAATGAAAATAAGACGTTTCGTTCTATTTGGACATGTTTTTTTGGATAAGCATAGGCCAGCTTGTTTTGTTTTATACCAAACAATCACTGCTTAGCGACATAGAAAATTGAAGTCATGGAACCACATTCCTACCCTCTGGCTTCCAGGTGCTTGATACATTCCTTGATACTGTTCCAATTTCCATGATACTATCAAGTGGTTACGAAGAAAGAGGAGGCCATTTTAAGACTGTTGGAATGCATACTGCCTTTTAAAACTGGGTTCTAAGAATTACTGTATCACCCCTTGTCAATCAGTGGCAGATTCCTATGAATTTCTCTCAAGTCCAAATCAAAGCTTTCCTGTTCACTATCACAATTCACAATCTGTCAGTACTTGTCCACCTGAACACTTGAAGATTATGGAGATCATCTCTAAAAGCAACACTTTGTTTCATCCACTATCACGACTCCCTATCAGTCCATCAAAGATAGTCTCTATCTGTCCATTAAAGAGCACAATCTCTGGTTCTTAGGAAGAGGAGATGAGGAGCTGCTACTGGCACAAGAATGCATGTGGCCTACACACTGATGCTAGGCATGTCTAGGGCTGTTACAGTGACCGTATTACCGCTGCACCGCCATTCACAAGTCATGACCGCAGTCAAATTCCACGTGACTGTTTAGTCACGGTAACTAGGCTTCTCCAAAACTGCGCTCTGATGCTACTGGTGGTCATTAGTAGCCTACCAAACTTGCTAACTGCCTGCTATTCAGCACTCTATTGTCCCTCTAATCACTCTGACATCAATGCAAATGTGATCGGAAAATCAAATCAAACACTTCATGAGAGCCCGTGAGCTCATGTTGCGCAACAATTCTATAGGCTATGCAATTGCGTGAGAAAACAGAGTGATGGCCTCTACTAAAAAGAGGAGGATCCCATCAGCTTTCTATAGACTAGGCCTAATATATTTARTTCTCAACTTTCTTAATATTAAGCACATTGCTTTCTTTACAACAGGAGTARAGCCTACCTGGCTGGCATGAAAATTAACCACGGGAAAAGAGTCCTCCATTCGCTATTTAAGTGCATAGATGACACATATTTTTTCCCTTGCCACTGTTCTGAGACAAGTGTATGATAATGGTTAATTCAAAATCAAAACTAATTTCACACATATATTATTTAGTATATGTACAGTAAAAATAAGATAAAAGTAATAGTCTGATAACAATATTATCACTTGWGAATGATGTATTATCACTTGTGAATGATGCCCAGCGTGCCCAGTAAGATAAGAAACAGTGCATGCCTTTTTTCTGTGACTTTTTCAAATCAGAGTCGCACACCTAATGTAGCCTAGCCCATAGGCCTATATGTTTTGATAAGGTTAGTATTACAACTCAAGTGGTCAAATAACTTCTTAGAATTAAGCACATTAATCCCCTTTCCAACCGGTGTAGAAACTAACTGGCATACATAGGCGGCTTGTGAGTTCCAAGTTTGGGGAAGATAATAAAGCATTAGAGGTGCTTTGGAGCATGCCGATTGGCAGGCGGGAGAAGGGAATTATAATTATTATATTATATTCAGCCCAAGGGCACAATGGCCAATGGCCGCAAGGCATGGATTCTTTTAGGGGGCATTACGGCCACACCAGGGGGATGCAGCCAGGAAATTCGAGGCCTGGTGCGAATATTATCAAGTGCTTGTCAAATTGTGAATGAGAGACTGATGAAGTGTGTGCAGGCTGCACAAGAAACACAGCAYAACTAATGCCTTTCATGCGACTTAAAAAAAAAAACATAATTAGAGTCACATCATGCAGCCTTAGAATGTATTAAAAATCAAAACATATAGCCCAACGTTTGAATCACAACTAAAGTTGCATATATAAATGAAGCAGTGTAGGAGGACCTGTTCCTTTCTTTAACCGCACACCCTCGGAAATCGTTTTGAGAAAATATTCTTTCTATTTTATTCCGCTATTGTATTCTTCATACTGTAAAAATAATGCCATGGAATTCTAAGCAAATCTTGTCTGCTAAATTAACTAGTGTGGCCCACAGCCATATGGCATAGTCAGATCAGGGCCGAACATAAGGACAACTCAGAGTATGCTTTTCTGTTCTTCTGAAATACAGACTACATTTTCTTCATATCATGTTTCTTTAGACCTGTCTAAAATAAATTATGGATTTATTGTGATGCGGCAGGCCATATTAAATGGATTTATTAAGACTTTWAAAAAATGTATATATTCCAAAGGTCTGCATCAGTGGCTTGTAGGCTATGAGTGGAAGCCAGGAGATGTGAAAGGTGTTTATGTTAATTAACGGTTAATTACCGTGACACCGGCAGTTATTTGCTTGAACATCACCGGCTGACAAAATGTCATGACCGCCACAACCCTAGCGCATGTCTGCCTGCTCTGATCTGATCCTGCCACTGGCTCCATGGAGGCTCTATCTAAACACAGACATAGTGGTGTCTGGAGGCATACCAGCCAGTCCGTGGTTTGGTTTTCCATTGAACAACCACCTTAACAAAGTCAACTGGCAGGCATAGATGGATCTGGAGTAGCATAGCAGGAATACCAGCAACAGAGTGTTGCTTCACGGGACAWTAAGGAAACAAGTGAAACTGAAACTGGGGTTGTGGTCTGAATTTCTAAATTAGTTGCTTCTTGAGAGGAAAAAAAGGGTTGAGAGTGTGTGCATGTCTATTTGCACCCTTTTTAGAGAGCGAGTGTCTAAAGAAAATGTTTGTGTGAGTGAATGTCTTTTAAAGCATGTTTATGTACAYGCCTGTGTGTMTGTGAGTGTGTTTGTGTGGTCAGGGCCGGTGGTGGAACTTCTCGTTGTAACGATGGATGGTGACACAGCCGTGGTAAGAGATGGGGCGAGGCATGGCCGCCACGCCGGTGATGATGCCCGTTGCCGGGTCGTAACACAGGATGGTGTCAGAGGCCTCGCCGTTCTCACCCCGCCCACCCAGGATGAAGATCTTCCCATTACACACCGACATTCCACAGCTCTCCTGGAGAGAGACAGAGAGAGAGAGAGAGAGAGAGAGAGAGAGAGAGAGATGGGGAAAGGAGAGTGAGAGAACGAGAGAGCGCGAGAGGGAAAGGAGAGAGCAACAGAGAGCGAGAGAGAGTCAGGGAAATATGCCTCACCACAGTTGACTTATCAGGGGCTTTGACAAAACAAAAACAACGTAATTTTGTGAAATCAGAAAGCTCCAGTTAACATGTAAGTTCAACATTGTGTTTGTCTTCATAGACCATTGTTATGTGCAAACCTCATAGCAGCTCTGAAGTCGAAATGAAACAGAATCTCCAGTGTCTCTGTGCCATAAATGACATCCTTACCTGCTTGCTGAAGGTGTGCACCACGTGCATCCAGTAGTCCTCTGCGGGGTCGTAGCAGAAGATAGACTTGGTTAGACCACCTGACACGTAGATCAGGTTGTTCAGGGAGACCGCCGTGATGCAGCGCTTAGCGATGGGGATGCTTGCCCTTAGCGCCCAGGTGTCTGCCTCTGGATCGTAGCACTGGACCTAGAGAGATCACGTGGATTGAGTGATTCATGTTTGATTGATTATTTTTTGCTTTGAAAAAAAGTGTGGTATGAAACATAGCTTTGAAAGGATAATTGGACTCAGAACATAATGCATGAAAACCTTATGAAGTACAGCATTTATTGTCTACTGTATGTGCATCTGAGTGAAACACTAATAAACAGATTTTTACACTGCTCTTTCCATGACTTAGACTGACCAGGTGATCCCTTATTGATGTCACCTGTTTTATCCACTTCAATCAGTGTAGATGAAGGGGAGGAGACYGGTTAAAGAAGGATCTTGAAGCCTTGAGAGAAT
Organism: Salvelinus sp. IW2-2015; assembly: GCF_002910315.2. Classification (NCBI taxonomy): domain Eukaryota; kingdom Metazoa; phylum Chordata; class Actinopteri; order Salmoniformes; family Salmonidae; genus Salvelinus; species Salvelinus sp. IW2-2015. Next base: position 2,737,368 of record NC_036859.1, on the reverse strand, counting down.
TGAGACATGGATTGTGRATGTGTGCCATTCAGAGGGTGAATGGGCAAGACAAAAGATTTAAGCYCCTTTGAACGGGGTATGGTAGTAYGTGCCAMGCGCACCGCTTTGKGTGTGTCYCTGCTGGGCTTTTAACGCRCGACTGTTTCCCGTGTGTATCAAGAARGGTKATAARASCCTGATGAAGACAGCTTGTGTGTCGAAASGRCGGTTATTCAATTATTGCATCTGAGCTCCTGGAGCGTGCGGCTCTCCTTTCCCTTTTCACGTATATCAAGAACGGTCAACAACCCGAAGGGCATCCAGCCAATMTGARACAACTGTGAGAAGCATCGGAGTCAACATGGGKCAGCATCCCTGTGGYKCGCTTTCYACACCTTGTAGTCCATGCGGACAAATTGAGGCTGTTCTGAGGGCAAACGGGGGGTGCAACTCTATATTAGGAAGGTGTTCCAAATGTTTTGTACACTCAGTGTAAATCCCTGGGTTAATATAAATGCTATAAAAATAAAGAGAGTCGCACACTCTATATATACACTCCCAGTCATTTATTGGGTAAATCACCAACGTTTCGGCATCACTGTGCCTTCTTGAAGAGTGCACGACTCTCTTTATTGTTGTAGCTTATAATTTATTCGCTGTTAGACAGCACCTCAACATAAAATACTTTTCTCTGGGTGTGCGCCAGCTCATGTTTTTTATTTGYCTTAAATGCTGAAATATTTCTGTCAGTTGATGTCAGTTAGCGCTGGAATTTAAGGCAAGATATGCAAATGTTGTTCTGTGGTCTGCATCTGGCCCGAGACACTGTGTAGGCTTGAGGCAAAACCCTCCATCTCTCTTACCTCCCCCTTTTCCTCCTTTCTCTCCCTTCCCCTTTTATCAATTTTAGGTGCTGCTTTTCGGGTGCCCCTGAGTCCCTTCCCTGTTTCACACCTGGTAGTTTGGTGGATGGGACTACCAGCTTTCTGTAACCTAGAGGACAACCAGTGGGTCCATCTCCTCTATACCATGTTTCTTGTAGGATGACAATGTCTGTATTTCTGATTTCTTTGGAGAAGTCCAAGTTCCTGCTCTTTAGGCCAAAGGTTGAAGTGCTTTGAGAGACTAGTCAAGGACCATATCACCTCCACCTACCGGACATACGACCACTCCATTTGCTTACCGACCCAATAGGTCCACAGACGACGCATCGACAACCACACTGCACACTGCCCTAACCATTGGACAAGAGGATACCCATGTGAGAATGCTGTTCATCGATTACAGCTCAGCATTTAACACCATAGTCCCTCCAAACTCGTCATAAGGCTCGAGCCCTGGGTCTCGACCCGCCCTGTGCAACTGGTCCTGGACTTCCTGACGGGCCGCCCCAGGTGGGTGAGGTAGGTAAACATTCCACCCGCTGATTCCTCAACACTGGGGCCCACAAGGGTGCGTTCTGAGCCCTCTCCTGTACTCCCTGTTCCCCACGACTGCGTGGCATGCACGCCTCCAACTCAATCATCAAGTTTGCGGATGACACTACAGTGGTGGCTTGATACAAACAACGACGAGACGGCCTACAGGGAGGAGGTGAGGGGCCTCGGAGTGTGGTGTGGAAAATAACTTACACTAACGTCAAAAAAAAAGGAATGATTGTGGACTAGAAACAGCAGAGGACGCACCCCCTATCCACATCGACGGTCGTAGTGGAGAAGGTGGAAGTTTTAAGTTCTCGTGTACACATACGGAAACTGAATGGTCCACCACACAGACAGCGTGTGAAGAAGGCGCACACGCCTTTCACTCAGGAGGCTGAAGAAATTCGCTTGTCACCAAACACTCACAACCTTCTACAGATGCACAATCGAGAGCATCCTGTCGGCTGTATACAGCTGGTACGGACTGCTCCAAACCGTAAGGCTCTCCAGAGGGTAGTTGAGTCTGAAACGCACCCGGGGCAAACTACCTGCTCCAGGAACCTACACCCAAGATGTCACAGGAGGCCAAAAGATCATCAAGGAAACAACACCAAGCCATGCGTTCACCCGCTATCATCCAGAAGGCGAGGTCAGTACAGGTCATCAAAGCAGGGACCGAGAGATGAAAAACAGCTTCTATTCAAGGCCATCAGACTGTTAAACAGCCACCACTAACATTAGCGCGCTGCCAATATTGATCAACTCCAGCACTTTTAAAAATGGAATTGATGGAAATTATGTAAAAATGTACCACGTAGCCACTTTAAACAATGCACTTAATATAATGTTTACATACCCTACATTAATATCTCATATGTATATACTGTACTCTATATCATCTACTGCATCTTGCCATCTTTATGTAATACATGTACACTAGTCCATTTAAACTATGCCACTTTATGTTTACATACTAAGTACTCCATCTCATATTATATTACGTACTTATACCATCTACTGGCATCTGCCATGCGTTCTGTCACCACCATGTCATTATTTTATGTAATAT
>NC_036859.1:2651606-2734874 GCF_002910315.2 Salvelinus sp. IW2-2015 | reverse complement strand
AGTCCAAGTTCCTGCTCTTTAGGCAAAGGAAGATGACTCAGGCCAGGATGAGATGGGAAGGCTTTGTGTTCCATAAAGTGTCCAATGTTGTTAGTCGTATGGCTTGACCTCAGACCAGTAAGTGTGAGCAGAGCCTGCTGAGCAGCTGGACATGCATTGGCTTGGCTAGTGTACGCATGGGGCCTGTATGCCTACTCACAGCCTGGTGTATGTGTACTTTCATGTTGAGGCCCTCTTCGGGAGTGGGGCAGGGGGGCAGGAAGGCATAGGTCTGATCTAGGGGGACTATATGGGGTTGCATGGTTGGGGGGGGTATTGATTGGTTGGTGGGGTGTGGCTGGTGGTGCTGTGGTCCGCAGGTCTGGGAATGTCTCGCTAGTCTGGGCGTGGTCTGTTGATTTGTTGCTCTGTGTGAGTGCTGGGGCTGCGGTTGATGGGCGATGTCCTTTGGGTCTGGCGAAGGTGCACTGCTGCCTATAGGTGGACCTGGTCATAAGGCTGATCAAGTCAGATGAGTGGCGGGCCAGGTAACATTGTTTTGGGCACAGTCACAGGAAATACTTGTGTACCGCTGATTGTATCAGGGTGAAGTATTTTCGTGGTAAGGGTGGCGATAACCACTGTCCATGGAGCAAGTAGAATAAGCTTTTTCAATCACTCCCTTGAGTGCGTATGGCCACCCTTTCTTGCTTATGCTCTCAGGTCATTTGTGCCTGTGTATTATTATGTGCTGAGTGACCCTAGGTTGTCCCCAGACAGAAGGTTCAGGCGTGCTGGTGTTTGGACACAGAGTTAGTTTGACAGTGTTTTGGGAAAGTTAATTTTCTTTATATATTTCCCATTTGAGTACAAAAGAGTACAATCTGTGCCCTGTGTAGTCTTCAGTGGGTGTGGGGGCATTGTCAGGAGGCTATCGGGTGGCTGACAGGGAGTGCTCAGAGGGGTGGATCCCCTGGCTTGGGTTCTTTCTTGTCTGTCCTGCTGTGATGTCGAGGTATAGTTCAGGTCTGGTTGGCTGTTCTGCTGTGGTGTCGAGACTTTGATCAGGATCTGAGGTGTGGGCTGTTTTGCTGGCATCTCTGTGGGGTGGCCAGCGCTCTAATGGTGTTATCTGGCCTTCACTCTCATTGTCACAAACTGGAGGTGCTGAAATACTTGGCTCCTACCTCCTGCACGGTCCTCCATAGAGACAGAGAGTGAAGAGGTGACTGGGAAATAGCAAGGTGACAAAGAAAACTAGAAAATAACACATAGGGGAATAGGAAGGCCTCAGAAAACATGACCCCATTGGCCCCACGTGGTATTCAGTGGGAAATGGGCACAGGTAGCCACATCTCGCCCACACCAGCCCAAGATGGTTAGGCCACAACAATGCCACATCAGCCCAACATGGGCTAGCTACACGTTCCTAACACAGGCTAGGCCACCCCTGCCCAACACAGGCTAGCGCCCGCCATAGCAAAACAGGCCAGCCCATACCAAGCCCAACAGGGACAACCCACACCAAGCCCAACAGAGACTGGCCCACAGCAAGCCCTTTACAGCTAGCTCACACCAAGCCCAGCTAGAATGGGGGCTCATTAGATTTGGTTTGCATACAGGTCGTTTTGTGCAACCGTTACTTAGAGTGTCATTCCAGTTAAGTGTTGTGTTGTGTGATGGCACATTTAAAAATATATTATATGTACACTACAATGATGAAGTCTTTAAAAAATCCTTAAATAAGTGCATTTGACATATGAGAAATTCAACAGTTTTTTTTTGAAGGCTCAGCCCTGAACTATGTGCTCTCTGTCACCTCTGCCCCATCTCAAATGGCCAACAAAATACTTTAGGGCTAGTCAGCCCTGCCCTGCAGAGGGCCAAAATGTCTTTCTGTACAGTATCCAGCGGACTGACTTTGGAATATGTAATACTACTGCAGCATGTTTGGTATCTATCTAAAACTTGTCCTACAAGAGAAACATTGATGCCATCTACTGTATATGGATGCATGATCTCTGTGACACTGTATTCAAGGATATCTTGTCCTCTCAGAAATTCTCTATTGTACCCAGCCCACCCCCCTCAGGTCATCACACATACATGTGACTTTCATCACATTAACTGGATAGTCTTATTACGGGTCAATGTGATGTATACAGTGTACAGTGCCTTGGAAGTATTCACACCATTTTACTTTATCCACATTTGTTACGTACAGTTTTATTCTAAAATGGATTTAAAAAAATAATCCTCAGCAATCTACACACAATATCCCATAATGACAAAGTGAAAAACAGGTTTTAGAAATTTTTGCAAAGTATTAAAGAACAAAAACAGAAATCCTTACTTACATACAGTACCAGTCAAAAGTTTGGACACACCGACAGGTCACCAGAAAAGCACCATCACACTCCTCCTCCATGCTTCACGGTGGAACCACACATGTGGAGATCATCCCTTTACTACTTTGCGGCTCACCAATAATTTCAACCAAAAATCGCAAATTTGGACTCATCAGATCAAAGGAAGATTTCCACCGGTCTAATGTCCTTGCTTGTGTTTCTTGGCCCAAGCAAGTCTCTTCTTATTGTTAGTGTCCTTTAGATTGGTTTCTTGCAGCAATTCGATCATGAAGGCCTGATTCACGCAGGTTCCTCTGAACAGTTGATGTTGAGATGTGTCTGTTACTGAACTCTGTGAAGCTTTATTTGGGCTGCAATTTCTGAGGCTTGTACAAAAACTCTAAATGAACTTATCCTCTGCAGCAAGATAACTCTGGGTCTTCCTTTCTGTGGCAGTCTCATGAGAGGCAGTTTCATCTAGCGCTTGAGTTTTTGCGACTGCACTTGAGGAAACTTTCAAAGTTCTTAAACTTTTCTAGAATGACTGACCATGTTACAGTATGATGGATTGCGTTTCCCTTGCTTAGTGGAGCGTTCTTCCATCATATACTTGGTCTTTTACCAAATAGGGCAATCTTCTGTATACCACCTCTTACCTTGTCACAACACAACTGACTGGCTCAAACGCATTAAGGAAAGAAATCCACAAATTAACTTCTAACAATTTTAACAAACACACCTGTTAATTGAAATGCGTCCAGTGACTACCTGGAATGGTTACTACATGATTCCATAGTGTTATTCATAGTTGTGATGTCTTCAATATTATTCAACAATGTAGAAAATAGTAGAAATAAAGAAAACCCTTGATGAGTAGGTGGGTCCAAAAACATGACTGGTACTGTAAGTATTCAGACCCTTTCCTATGAGACTCAAAATGAGCTCAGGTGCATCCTGTTTTCATTGATAAGGATGATCAATGAAAACAGGATGCCATGAGCTCAATTTCAAAATGTTCTACAACTTGTATTGAGTCCACCTGTGGTAAAATCAATTGATTAACAAGATTTGGAGAGGCACACACCTGTTCTATATAAGTTCCACAGTTGACAGTGCATGTCAGAGCAAAAAACCAAGCCATGAGGTTGAAGGAATTGTCCATAGAGGATAGTGTCGAGGCACAGATCTGGGGAAGGTACCAAAAAATTCTGCAGCATTGAAGCCTCAAGAACACAGTGGTCTCCATCATTCTTAAATGGAAGAAGTTTGGAACCACCAAGACTCTTTCTAGAGCTGCCGCCCGCCAACCTGAGCAATCGGGGGGAAGGCTTGGTCTGGGAGGTGACCAAATGCATTCATGGTAGATGGCCAGATGGAAGCCTCTCAGTAGGCACATACCGCTTGGGTGCCAAGGCACTAAAAGACTCTAAAAGGAAACAAAATTCCTGGTCTGATAAAACAAGATTGAACTCCGGCCTGAATGCCAAGCATCAGTCTGAAAACTGGCCACCACCTATGGTAAAGCATGGGGTGCACAGCATTATGCTGTGGGATGTTTTAAGTCAAGGAGTCTGAATACTTTCGAAGCACTTATATGATAAATATTACCAACTACACTCTTGTAAAAATATATTGGATAGTAACAACTTGGTTGTATTTCGAAAATGTATTATGTTCCTAATATAACTTTAAGGCTTGAAACTATGCAATTATGCATTGAACTTAAATTGTAATGAATAAATTATAGAATAAATACATTCATATTAATAGAAAAGAAGCATCGGGCCATGTGGGCAGCCTACACGGGCCAATATTTTAGTCCGCATTGGCCAATGTGGGTATGTTGCTGGGAAAGCTTTGTTATGCAAAGTGAGGCTGTCTTCACCTAATATGGGCTGCATACTGGGCCACACTCAATGCCTTGGGGGCCAGCGTGGAGTCGATGAACAAAGGCGCATTGGCCCAATATTGGCAGCCTACATGGCCAACATTTAGCCTGCCTCGGGCACATTCGTGCCAATGTGGACATGTTGCTGGAATACACAGAGGTATGAAGTATTAAGCTATTCAACATTAGAACCAGCCCAGTGTGATCCTGTGCTACCTGAGACTCAGACAGACTCAGAGACAGAGACACTGCAGCCTTTGTTGTCTTGTGTCTGTGTGCATGTATCAGACACACCAGTGGTTCAAAGAAGAATAGAGAAACCCTACTGCCACTCTAATTCCAGGAATATGGATTGTCCGAGATTTTGAGTTCGGTTAACACCTGGACTCACGCACCTAACCAAAAAGGCTGTCTAGCGTATGCATAGGAGGTGTTCCTTATTCGTAGATATTATACACAGCATCCTGCATGTCTGTGGAAAGCCCTGTCTGCTCCTGTAATTGTATACAAAAACCTTATGTTCAAGACTACTGTCATCTAACAGTCTCTGAACACTATTTCTGTATCGACTAACTTCTATGGCTCTAATTCACTCATGTCTTTATCCTCTGGCAAATGCCTGCCACCAATACAATTCAGTCTTGTGTGTCCTTAAACTTAAAGCTTCACCTTTAAATAACGCCCACACATTTCTAACAGTATAGGCTAAAATGGGATATTCAAACACAATATCACTAATATTGTTAATCTAACTTCACTGTATTCCATGCTGCTCAACGTCAACAAAACAAAGGAGATGATCGTGGACTTCAGGAAAGCAAGAGGAAGCACCCACTATCCACATGGAAGGACGGCAGTGGAGAAGGTGAAAAGTTTTAAGTTCCTGGCGTACAATCACAACAAATTGAAATGGTCACCCACACAGATAGTGTGGTGAGAAGGCGCAACAGGAGGCTGAGAAATTTGATTTGTCACCCAAAACCTGACAAACCTTTACAGATGCACAATCGAGAGCATCCTGTCAGGCTGACTCACAGCCTGGACGGAACTTCACCGCCCTCAACTGCAAGGCTCCCAGAAGGTGCGTCTGCACAACGCATCACCGGGGCAAGCTACCTGCCCTCCATGAATCTTACAGCACCCAATGTCACAGGAAGGCCAAAAAGATCATCAAGGGCAACAACCACCGAGCACGCTGTTCACACCGCTATCATCAGAAGGTGAGGTCAGTACAGGCCCAGTAAGCTGGACGAGAGATTGAAAAACAGCTTCTATTCAAGGCACCAAACTGTAAACAGGATCACTAACTCAGAGAGGCTGCTCTCTACATTAAGACCCAATCATTGGACACTTTTATAAATGGATCACTAGTCACTTTAAACAATGCCAATGTAAATAATTCCACTTTAATAATTTTACATATCTTACATTACTCATATCACATGTACAGTTGAAGTCGGAAGCTTACCTTAGCCAAATACATTTAAACTCCGTTTTTCACAATTCCTGACATTTATCCTAGTAAAAATCCCTGTCTTAGGTCAGTTAGGATCACCACTTTATATTAAGAATGTGAAATGTCAGAATAATAGTAAAGAAAATGTTATTTCAGCTTTTATTTTTCATCACATTCACAGTGGGTCAGAGTTGACATACACTCCATTAGATTGTAGCATTACCTATAATTGTTTAACTGGGTCAAACATTTCGGTAGCCTTCCACAAGCTTCCACAATACGTTGGTGAATTTTGGATTGCTCTTGACAGAGGTGTGTACCGAAGTCAGGTGTAAGCCTCCTTGCTCGCACACGCTTTTTCAGTTCTGCTCACAAATTTTCTATAGGATTGAGTCCGGGCTTTGTGATGGCCATTCCAATAGCTTGACTTGTTGTCCTTAAGCCATTTGCCACAACTTTGGAAGTATGCTTGGGGTCATGTCCATTTGGAAGACCCATTTTCAACCAATTTCAACTTCTCTACTGATGTCTTGAGATGTTGCTTCAATATATCCAATATATCCTAATTTGCCATTTTCCTACCTTCATGCCATCTATTTTGTGAAGTGTACCAGTCCTCCTGCAGCAAAGCACCCTCACAACATGATGCGCCACCCCGTAATTCACGGTTGGGATGGTGTTCTCGGCTGGCTTAGGCTACCCTTTTTCCTCCAAACATACAGATGGTCATTATGGCCAAAGAGTTCTATTTTGTTTCAGGAGACCAGAGGACCAGAGGACATTTCTCCCTAATTGCAGTGGCAAACCGTAGTCTGGCTTTTTATGGCAGTTTTGGAGCAGTGGCTCTTCCTTGCTGAGTGGCCTTTCAGTTATTCGATATAGACTCGTTTACTGTGGATATAGATATTTTTACCCGTTTCCTCCAGCATCTTCACAAGGCTCTTTGCTGTTGTTCTGGGATGTTTGCACATTTCGCACCAAATACGGTCATCTCTAGGAGACAGAATGCGTGGCCCCATGTGTTTATACTTGCGCTACTATGTTTGTACAGATGAACGTGGTACCATCAGGCGTTTGGAAATTGCTCCCAAGGATGAACAGACTTGTGGCTACAATTTTTTCTGAGGTTTGGCTGATTTCTTTGATTTCCCATGATGTCAAGCAAAGATCACTGTGTTTGAAGGTAGGCCTTGAAATACATCCACAGGTACACCTCCAATTGACTCAAATGATGTCATTAGCCTATCAGAAGCTTGTTTAAAGGCACAGTCAACTAGTTTATGTAAACTTCTGACCCACTGGAATTGTGATACAGTGAATTATAAGTAAATAATCTGTCTGTTAACAATTGTTGGAAAATTCCTTGTGTCATGCACAAAGTAGATGTCCTAACCGACTTGCCAAACTATAGTTTGTTAACAAGAAATGTATTGAGTGTGAAAAACAGTTTTAATGACTCCCACTATAGTGTATTGTAAACTTCCGACTTCAATGTATATATGTGTATTATTACCAAAATAAACACATCAAATATTGCAAACGCCTGTGCCTATTTACGCTTGAGGCCAGTGTCGCTCATGCCATTATTATTATGATAATCTCTTATCAAATAACCCCTTAATAAAATTTATAGTAGAAATGAATATTTACATTTTGGATTGTTGTGTCAATAGTTAAGTATTGTTTGAATGAGGACCACCACTCTTTTTTGCTCGTTCATTGACAGATTACGTGCTAGATGTATGTCATGCAACCTGTCAACGTGCATTTAGAAGGGCATTTCTCTCAAACCAGTAAACACGAGTGCCATTTTCTAGCGACGCTGAAACACTAGTTGCTTTTGTATGTGACCAATTTACACAATTGCGCAATGTTTTTGCATTGCAATATCTAGACCGAACGGTCACTGTAGTCCTCTCAGAGTCCATAAGTGCTTCCTCGTAGACACACCAGTCTAGCCTCATACGGTATGTTGTGGTCTGCTTTTCCTTTTACTCTGGGGGTCCAAGTTCTTCATCCGACAAACCATCTCAGAATACCTTTGCGTCCTCTAGTCCCTCCGTGACCTCCCGTCCACTGGATCAGGGAGGGTGTTGTGGGTGATAATCTGTGGGTCATGTCTGATTGTCAACAACATCTCCAATAGACAACGGATGGAACGTGACCTAGAAAGGTTTATCTGATGTCTCATTTAGCACTCGATTAAGATGAGTTTGCGCTAGGTGCTCATTATAAAACTGGTCCACATCTGATCTGTACTCATTCTAGCTCTGCTGACTGCTTCAAATAGCCCTTACGGACTCTCAAGTCCACTGTGAGCACTTGATTGGTTCGATGTTAAATTCCTCTTGCACCTGATTCAACCTTCTGATTGTATTTCTGTCTGTTAGTGTACAAAGATCATAGAGATGATAGTGGGTGTATATCTACAAGCGTGTTGTTGGACTCGAAACCAGGATGGTGGGATTATGGGGTAGGCGCAAATCTCACAAGTACCTTGATTCCAAGAATCAGATTCTACTCGCTCGTGACTTTAGAATGCATAAGGGGCAGGCAGGGTAATGGGCATGGTGGGTGGAGACAGAGGGCTGTTGATGTGACTGTATAGGTGTAACTGTTATGATGGTACTGTGGAGGAAGCAGACTTCCTACTTGCGATGTTGAGTTAAGTGTGAAGGACAGTGTCAAGGTAAATGGAAGTTTAACAACGTTCAATTCTAAATTAAACTGTAAATATTAACTACGCACAGGCGTTCGTAATCATAGATCAGCTCAGCAAAGCATCCCCCACACTCAGAGTCTGGTAGATACGGTGATCCGTCTCATCTACCGCCCTTTTATTATGAGTCTCTCCACATGTTTTAGGTGCAACTCACACCATGGAAATGCAGAGTGTGATCGATTGATATGTTTACTACCCAAAATGGACCATCTGTAAAGGTGCGATCTTCGCTCCGTAATCACTAAATAACTCCCAATAGTTGGTTGGAACCAAAATCTTCAGATAGTATCTATGGATTCCACAGCCCACTTTCCACTCCTGTGAGCATCATAATGTTGTTTCACCTCCAGCTGTGTGCTGTTTCTCTTCCGCCCAAGGCAGAGTCATGACATATCATTATGAGTGATTTTCCCCGTATCAGCACAGTTGGATTAAGTCAGTGGTTTCACTTGCGGCAGCAACCTTGCGGACCAAGAGATAGGCCTGGCAACCGTGCCTGCATCTTCATTGGGTGACCGACCCTCTGAGTCTCATCGGTAAGAAGAGCTAGTAAGACACTGCCCTACAGCTGATAGTCGGCTAGCGGAGAGCTGGGGTCTGACCGCTGAACCTAATGACTGACGTCATTGTGCATAGGACCTATGTGGGCTTGGTGAATACTGAGGAAACGGATCTGCAGTATTATAACTCCTAACAGTGTCATGTATTAGGAACAATTTCTGTGCACTTCAGGCTGCCAGGGCAGTATTGGGATATAATGGTGTGGGGGAACCTTTTGCCTTTTACCACAAAAAAAAAACCCCTACCGGACGCTTCTGGCTTAGGGCCATCATATCCGAGATATGCCGCCCAGTTTAAGATAATAGTTTGTTGACCACATAAGCGTGGCCACCATCTAGATCCAGTAGAACACCTGTTCAAACAGTTCCTGACATTTTCTCGCCAGATAACTCGACTGACCTTCATTGTCTTAAAGTAAATTACGCGAGTCACAATTGATTTTGACTATCGAGCTCTATTTGCCTCATTTCAGTAGTTTGGGATGTTCTTTCTTTTCTTGCTCTGAGATCTATTTTCGACCATTGTAGAGATATGGACTTGGTCTATTAATCATACTCAGAAGAACTTATGCGCTATGCATATCTGAGGAATTTAATAAACCCAACTCTTGCGCATATATATGCCCTGACGGCAAAAGCTAACAAAACTCAATTGTTGCTTCAACACAACATTAGGAAAAGGATTAATTGAGATTATAGTATTCGTCCAAACTAGACATACTCCTTGTATGCTCTTTTATAACAATATAGCCAGCCTTGTTTGGCGGCATTTTCGTTGGAATGATTCCTACTTTCACGCGGAGCATCTCATGTACCTCATGAAACCTGGGTAGTGCTTGACTGAGAGAATTGCCTCATAGAGTCGTGTAAATAGCTACGTCATCAAGAGTGGCCGTGAGATGTTGGTAGTTGGACTTTGAGACCTTTTAGAAAATGAACTCATCTATCCAAGTAGATGGTCAAATAATACATCTCGATGAATGGAGCTGACGTTTTGATTTAAACCCTTGAGTATTTGAGTTGACATTGAGCTTGCATGATTCTAACGTGTGTCAATCATATTACATGAGCTATTTGATGATCTGGTCAGTGCTGATTTTACTTTTCTAAACGAAAATAGGCTATGCAAAAATATATATGATATTATATGTACAATAATAATAGTTATAACAACTTTTATATAGAAAACTTGGGTTATACTATGAGTGAGGGTGCTGTGTTATGACAACATACTTATCTCGGAACTGGTACTGGATACTTGTACTGTATGCAATGAAGGCAGTAGAGCACATACGACAAGCCGACAATGAGTGCATTGCCAGAATAGACACCTCCTCCACTGCGCCAAATGTACATGGTGAGCTAACGAGCATTGATGCCATGTCTGTTTAGCTGAGAGATAGATAGTCTCTCACTACACGCTATGTATATCAAGACTCGATGTAGAACACTGACTTCTCATTCAATCACTCATCCTCCACAATAAAAACGGTCACATCTTTCCTTCCAGAATTGCATTGGTGCCTCTCAGTTAGGGGTTGACACGGACTAAGACGCTTCTATGTCAAAGTATAATAATTTCCCCTATACCTGCAAAGTATGCTCCGCTATTGGTGGCTACGTCCACTCTGTAGATTGATCCCTTGGGATTCGAATCTTATGGAGCAGAATTGAATCCGGCCTAAACAATGTTCATGCGACTAACCTCCACTGTTATGTTAAATAGTGCTAAGAGGTTTTGGGGATGAGGCCTGGAGGAGGGCAGACTGAGGTCAGAAGGGTGACAGGGGATTCGAGAATGGCGTTGTGGAGGGAAACTCCTCTGTCAACTTATTATAGTGGAGTCACCTTTATGATGTAGACCTCCTGTAAACACGGGCGTAGACTTCAACGCAGCTTGGGCGGTGGGTTTTATGTGGACAAGTTGCAAGTAGTATGTGTGTTTGCCAGTACTCTCGGAGAAGTTGAACATGGGACCGGAACAATGTGGCCATCACATCGATTAAGGTCCAAGGTGAATGTGTCGAGTGCGACCCTAGTTCAACCAGTACATCACAGTATTGTATATGATCACATTAGGAGGGTATACAACGCGTTGAAGTGTTGTATGAACATCCGAAACAAACATACGTACAGAAGTTCCCTAGTTAAACACTCTCATCCACACTCCATATCCTACCCCTCAGGGACAATGGTGGTTGCGCAATTAAGATATTCTTTATCCCTTTACACTTGTGTGTGTGTATAAGGTAGTAGTTGTGGAATTGTTAGGTTAGATTACTTGTTGGTTATTACTGCATTGTCGGAACTAGAAGCACAAGCATTTCGCTACACTCGCATTAACATCTGCTAACCATGTGTATGTGACTAATAAAATTTGATTTGATTTGATTTGTTTACCTGCTGTATTGTATCAGGGTGAAAGTATTTTCGTGGTAGCAGGGTGGCGATAACCACTTGTCCATGGGAGCAAGTAGAATAAGCTTTTTCAATCACTCCCTTGAGTGCTATGGCCACCCTTTCTTGCTTATGCTCTCAGGTCATTTGTGCCTGTGTGTATTATTATGTGGCTGAGTGACCCTAGGTTGTCCCCAGACAGAAGGTCCAGGGCGTGCTGGGTGTTTGGACACCAGAGTTTAGTGACAGTGTGTTRGGGAAAAAGTTAATTTTCTTTTATATATTTCCCYTTTGAGTACAAAAGGAGTACAATCTGTGCCCTGTGTATGTCTTCAGTGGGTGTGGGGGCATTGTCAGGAGGGCTATCYGGGTGGCTGACAGGGGGAGTGCTCAGAGGGGGTGGGATCCCCTGGGCTTGGGGTTCTTTCTTTGTCTGTCCTGCTGTGATGTCGAGGCTATAGTCAGGGTCTGMGGTTGGACTGTTCTGCTGTGGTGTCGAGACTTTGATCAGGATCTGAGGTGTGGGCTGTTTTGCTGGCATCTCTGTGGGGGTGGCCAGCMCTCTAATGGGTTGTTATCTGGCCTTCATCTCTCATTGTCACAAACTGAGCAGGTGCTGAAATACTTGGCTCCTACCCTCCTGCACGGTCCTCCATAGAGACAGAGAGGTGAAGAGGTGACTGGAAAATAGGCAAGGTGACAAAGAAAACTAGAAAATAACACATAGGGGAATAGGAAGGGCCTCAGAAAACATGACCCCATTGGCCCCACGTGGGTATTCAGTGGGAAAGGTGGGCACAGGCTAGCCKACATCAAGCCCACACCAGCCCAAGATGGGTTAGGCCACAACAATGCCACATCAGCCCAACATGGGCTAGCCTACACGTTTCCTAACACAGGCTAGGCCACCCCTGCCCAACACAGGCTAGCGCCCGCCATAGCAAAACAGGCCAGCCCATACCAAGCCCAACAGGGACAAGCCCACACCAAGCCCAACAGAGACTGGCCCACAGCAAGCCCTATACAGGCTAGCTCACACCAAGCCCAGCTAGAAGTGGGGGCTCATTAGAATATTTGGGTTTGCATACAGGTCGTTTTGTGCAACCGTTACTTAGAGTGTCATTCCAGTTTAAGTGTTGTGTTGTGTGATGTCACATTTAAAAAAATATATATATTGTACACTACCAATGATGAAGTCTTTAAAAAATCCTTAAATAAGTGCATTTGACATATGAGAAATTCAACAGTTTTTTTTTTGAAGGCTCAGCCCTGAACTATGTGCTCTCTGTCACCTCTGGCCCCATCTCAAATGGCCCAACAAAATACTTTTAGGGGCTAGTCAGCCCTGGCCCTGCAGAGGGGCCAAAATGTCTTTCTGTTACAGTATCCAGCGGACTGACTATTGGAATATGTAATACTACTGCAGCCATGTTTGGTATCTATCTAAAACTTGTCCTACAAAGAGAACATTGATGCCATCTACTGTATATGGATGCATGATCTCTGTGACACTGTATTCAAGGATATCTTTTGTCCTCTCAGAAATTCTCTATTGTACCCAGCCCACCCCCTCAGGTCATCACACATACATGTGACTTTCATCACATTAACTGGATAGTCTTATTACGGGTCACATGTGATGTATACAGTGTACAGTGCCTTTGGGAAGTATTCACACCATTTTACTTTATCCACATTTTGTTACGTTACAGTTTTATTCTAAAATGGATTWAAAAAAWAATAATCCTCAGCAATCTACACACAATATCCCATAATGACAAAGTGAAAACAGGTTTTTAGAAATTTTTGCAAATGTATTAAAGAACAAAAACAGAAATACCTTACTTACATACAGTACCAGTCAAAAGTTTTGGACACACCGACAGGGTCACCAGAAAAGCACCATCACACCTCCTCCTCCATGCTTCACGGTGGGAACCACACATGTGGAGATCATCCCTTTACCTACTTTGCGTCTCACCAATAATTCAACCAAAAATCGCAAATTTGGACTCATCAGATCAAAGGACAGATTTCCACCGGTCTAATGTCCATTGCTTGTGTTTCTTGGCCCAAGCAAGTCTCTTCTTATTGTTAGTGTCCTTTAGTATTGGTTTCTTTGCAGCAATTCGATCATGAAGGCCTGATTCACGCAGGTTCCTCTGAACAGTTGATGTTGAGATGTGTCTGTTACTTGAACTCTGTGAAGCATTTATTTGGGCTGCAATTTCTGAGGCTTGTACAAYAACTCTAAATGAACTTATCCTCTGCAGCAGAGATAACTCTGGGTCTTCCTTTCCTGTGGCAGTCCTCATGAGAGGCAGTTTCATCATAGCGCTTGATGGTTTTTGCGACTGCACTTGAGGAAACTTTCAAAGTTCTTAAACTTTTCTAGAATGACTGACCATGTTTTACAGTAATGATGGATTGTCGTTTCCCTTTGCTTATGTGAGCTGTTCTTGCCATCATATGAACTTGGTCTTTTACCAAATAGGGCAATCTTCTGTATACCACCTCTACCTTGTCACAACACAACTGACTGGCTCAAACGCATTAAGGAAAGAAATTCCACAAATTAACTTCTAACAATTTTAACAAGACACACCTGTTAATTGAAATGCGTTCCAGGTGACTACCTGGAATGGTTACTACATGATTCCATATGTGTTATTTCATAGTTGTGATGTCTTCAATATTATTCAACAATGTAGAAAATAGTAGAAATAAAGAAAAACCCTTGAATGAGTAGGTGGGTCCAAACACTTGACTGGTACTGTAAGTATTCAGACCCTTTCCTATGAGACTCAAAATGGAGCTCAGGTGCATCCTGTTTCCATTGATAAGGATGATCAATGAAAACAGGATGCCCATGAGCTCAATTTCAAAATGTTTCTACAACTTGATTTGAGTCCACCTGTGGTAAATTCAATTGATTAGACAAGATTTGGAGAGGCACACACCTGTCTATATAAGGTTCCACAGTTGACAGTGCATGTCAGAGCAAAAACCAAGCCATGAGGTTGAAGGAATTGTCCATYGAGGATAGTGTCGAGGCACAGATCTGGGGAAGGGTACCAAAAAATTCTGCAGCATTGAAGGTCCTCAAGAACACAGTGGTCTCCATCATTCTTAAATGGAAGAAGTTTGGAACCACCAAGACTCTTTCTAGAGCTGGCCGCCCGGCCAACCTGAGCAATCAGGGGGGGAAAGGCCTTGGTCTGGGAGGTGACCAAATGCATTCATGGTAGAGTGGCCAGATGGAAGCCACTCCTCAGTAAAAGGCACATGACAGCCCGCTTGGAGTTTGCCAAAAGGCACTAAAAGGACTCTAAAAGGAAACAAAATTCTCTGGTCTGATAAAACCAAGATTGAACTCCGGCCTGAATGCCAAGCATCACYTCTGGAGGAAACCTGGCACCATCCCTATGGTGAAGCATGGGGGTGGCAGCATTATGCTGTGGGGATGTTTTTAAGTCAAGGAGTCTGAATACTTTCCGAATGCACTATATATGATAAATATTACCCAACTACACTCTTGTAAAAATATATGTAGGATAGTAACAACTTGGTTGTATTTCTGAAACAATGTATCATGTTCCTWATATAACTTTAAGGCTTGAAAACTATGCAATTTATGCATTGAACTAAATTGTAATGAATAAATTATAGAAATAAATACATTCATATTAAATAGAYAAAGAGCATCGGSCCAATGTGGGCAGCCTACACGGGGCCAATATTTTAGTCCGCATTGGGCCAATGTGGGTATGTTTGCTGGGAAAAGCTTTGTTCATGCAAAGTGAGGGCTGTCTTCACCTAATATGGGCTGCCATACTGGGCCACACTCAATGCCTTGGGGGCCAGCGTGGAGTCGATGAACAAAGGCGCATTGGCCCAATATTGGCAGCCTACATGGGCCAACATTTTAGCCTGCCTCGGGCCAACATCGTGCCAATGTGGACATGTTTGCTGGGAATACACAGGATAATGYGATATAAAGCTATTCAACCATTAGAACCCAGCCCAAGTGTGATCCCTGTGCTACCTGAGACTCAGACAGACTCAGAGACAGAGACACTGCAGCCTTTGTTGTCTGTGTCTGTGTGCATGTATCAGACACCACCAGTGGTTCAAAGAAGAGAATAGAGAAACCCTACTGCCACTCTAATTCCAGGAGATATGATTGTCCGAGATTTTGAGTTCGGTTAACATCCGGACTCCAGCCACCTAACCAACAAAGGCTGTCTGCAGTCTGCATAGGGGGTGTTCCTTACAGTAGATATACACAGCATCCTGCATGTCTGTGGAAAGCCCTGTCTGCTCTCTGTAAATTTGATATACAGTAAAAGCTTATGTTCAAGACAACTGTCTAATCTAACAGTCTCTGAAACCATACTATTCTGTATCGACTAACTTCTATGGCTCTAATTTCACTCATGTCTTTATCCTCTGGCAAATGCCTACCACCAATACATTCAGTCTGTGTGTCCTCAAACTTAAAGCTTCACCTTTAAATAACGCCCACACATTTCTAACAGTATAGGCTAAAATGGGGAATATTCAAGACACAATATCACTAATATTGTTTAATCTAACTTCACTGTATTCRYTGCTGCCTCAACGTKAACAAAACAAAGGAGATGATCGTGGACTTCAGGAAACAGCAGAGGAAGCACCCCACTATCCACATGGAAGGGACGGCAGTGGAGAAGGTGAAAAGTTTTAAGTTCCTGGGCGTACACATCACAGACAAATTGAAATGGTCCACCCACACAGARAGTGTGGTGAAGAAGGCGCAACAGGAGGCTGAAGAAATTTGATTTGTCACCCAAAACCCTGACAAACCTTTACAGATGCACAATCGAGAGCATCCTGTCAGGCTGACTCACAGCCTGGTACGGCAACTTCACCGCCCTCAACTGCAAGGCTCTCCAGAAGGTGGTGCGGTCTGCACAACGCATCACCGGGGGCAAYCTACCTGCCCTCCATGACATCTACAGCACCCAATGTCACAGGAAGGCCAAAAAGATCATCAAGGGCAACAACCACCCGAGCCACTGCCTGTTCACACCGCTATCATCCAGAAGGTGAGGTCAGTACAGGTCCCAGTAAAGCTGGGACCGAGAGATTGAAAAACAGCTTCTATTTCAAGGCCACCAAACTGTTAAACAGGAATCACTAACTCAGAGAGGCTGCTSRCTACATTAAGACCCAATCATTGGACACTTTAATAAATGGATCACTAGTCACTTTAAACAATGCCAATGTAAATAATTCCACTTTAATAATGTTTACATATCTTACATTACTCATATCACATGTACAGTTGAAGTCGGAAGCTTACCTTAGCCAAATACATTTAAACTCKGTTTTTCACAATTCCTGACATTTAATCCTAGTAAAAAATTCCCTGTCTTAGGTCAGTTAGGATCACCACTTTATATTAAGAATGTGAAATGTCAGAATAATAGTAAAGAAAATGATTTATTTCAGCTTTTATTTTTTTCATCACATTCACAGTGGGTCAGAAGTTGACATACACTCAATTAGTATTTGGTAGCATTACCTATAAATTGTTTAACTTGGGTCAAACATTTCGGGTAGCCTTCCACAAGCTTCCCACAATACGTTGGGTGAATTTTGGATTGCTCTTGACAGAGGTGGTGTAACCGAGTCAGGTTTGTAAGCCTCCTTGCTCGCACACGCTTTTTCAGTTCTGCTCACAAATTTTCTATAGGATTGAGGTCCGGGCTTTGTGATGGCCATTCCAATAGCTTGACTTTGTTGTCCTTAAGCCATTTTGCCACAACTTTGGAAGTATGCTTGGGGTCATTGTCCATTTGGAAGACCCATTTTCAACCAAGTTTCAACTTCCTGACTGATGTCTTGAGATGTTGCTTCAATATATCCACATAATTTGCGAAGTTTGTGAAGTGTACCAGTCCCTCCTGCAGCAAAGCACCCTCACAACATGATGCTGCCACCCCGTAATTCACGGTTGGGATGGTGTTCTTCGGCTGGCTTAGTCTACCCCTTTTTCCTCCAAACATAACGATGGTCATTATGGCCAAAGAGTTCTATTTTTGTTTCAGGAGACCAGAGGACCAGAGGACATTTCTCCCTATATGCAGTGGCAAACCGTAGTCTGGCTTTTTTTATGGCAGTTTTGGAGCAGTGGCTTCTTCCTTGCTGAGTGGCCTTTCAGGTTATGTCGATATAGGACTCGTTTTACTGTGGATATAGATATTTTTGTACCCGTTTCCTCCAGCATCTTCACAAGGTCCTTTGCTGTTGTTCTGGGATTGATTTGCACATTTCGCACCAAATACGGTCATCTCTAGGAGACAGAATGCGTGGCCCCATGGTGTTTATACTTGCGTACTATTGTTTGTACAGATGAACGTGGTACCATCAGGCGTTTGGAAATTGCTCCCAAGGATGAACCAGACTTGTGGTCTACAATTTTTTCTGAGGTCTTGGCTGATTTCTTTTGATTTTCCCATGATGTCAAGCAAAGATGCACTGTGTTTGAAGGTAGGCCTTGAAATACATCCACAGGTACACCTCCAATTGACTCAAATGATGTCATTAGCCTATCAGAAGCTTGTTTAAAGGCACAGTCAACTTAGTTTATGTAAACTTCTGACCCACTGGAATTGTGATACAGTGAATTATAAGTGAAATAATCTGTCTGTTAACAATTGTTGGAAAAATTCCTTGTGTCATGCACAAAGTAGATGTCCTAACCGACTTGCCAAAACTATAGTTTGTTAACAAGAAATGTATTGAGTGGTTGAAAAACAAGTTTTAATGACTCCAACCTAAGTGTATGTAAACTTCCGACTTCAACTGTATATACTGTATTTTATACCATCTATTGCACCTTGCCTATACCGCTTGGCCATCGCTCATCCATTAACTTATATGTACATATTCTCATTCACCCCTTTAAATTTGTGGGTATTAGTTAGTTGTTGGGGAATTTTTAGATTACTTGTTAGATATTACTGCACTGTCGGAACTAGAATAACAKGCATTTCTGCTAACCATGTGTATGTGACCAATAAAATTGGATTGGATTTGATCCATTCTGACCACCACTGTAGTCTTGGTCCTTCCCTAGACCTCCATCTAGCTATAGGAAGATGTGGTGATATACCTTCCCTAGTCCTCCGTCCTCCCTCCAACTATAGGGAGGTGTGGTGATATTGCTCTCTGTCTGATGTCACAACACCTCCAATGACAACGGATGAACTATAAAAGGTGTCTCATTAAAGCTCATAAAAAATATTGCCTATTTTAACATGGAAAACATGGTTTGACTCATCTGACTCTGGTATCACTCYCTGCACTTGATCTGAATAAACCTCCACCTTATTCAACCCTTGTGTTGTAATGTCAGTCTGGGTTATTAGACAGTGTTGTTGGATCGAGGTGTAGGGTAGGCGCAAATCTCACAAGTACTTGATTCCAAAATCAGATTCCCTGTTTACTGTTATGAATGCATAAGGGGAGGGGTTGTGATGGTGGTGGTGGAGACAGAGGGTTGTTGATGTACTGTATAAGTGTAACTGTTATGAACTGTGGAAAGAATTTCCTCTTGAATGACAAATAAGGACAGTAAAAGGTAAGTTAACAACATTCATTCATTTACTGGGATCTAAAAGGTATGGTGTAGATGTGTATCAAACCTTTTCTATTATCCATGTTTATCTAACATGTGTGGTGTATCTACCAAAGGCAAAGGTGCATCTTCGCCAGTTATCCATGTGTATGGTGTACCCTATGGGTCTACCCACCTTATCAGAGCAAGTGTTGTCATCGGGCCCTCCCCCGATGACAAAGAGCTTCCCAGCACAGCTGGACACGGCCGGAGAACTGACCGCCTCCTTCATGGGAGCCACCTCTGTCCAGCGGTTAGAGAAGGAGTCATAGCACTCCACACTGCTCAGACGACTCTGACCGTCATACCCTCCCACTGCATAGACCTGTACAGAGAACACACATATAATCACAGTGGTTAGAACAATKTTGATTAGCGTTTGCATTGGGCTACACACCTCTGCTAAGAATTCCCCTGCCAAGAGTGCTCAACCTGTGCGCACACAAAATCCTGCCTAAACACTGCATATACAGTACCAGTCAAAAGTTTGGACAAACCTACTCATTCAAGGGTTTTTCTTTATTTGACTATTTTCTACATTGTAGAATAATAGTGAAGACATCAGAACTATGAATAAACACATATGGAATCATGCAGTAACCAAAAAAGTGTTAAACAAATCAAAATATATTTGAGATTTGAGATTCTTCAAATAGCTACCCTTTGCCTTGATTACAGCTTTGCACACTCTTGGCATTCTCTCAACCAGCTTCATGAGGTAGTCACCTGGAATGCATTTCAATTAACAGGTGTGCCTTGTTATAGGTTGATTGACCTTAATTGAAATGCATTCCAGGTGACTACCTCATGAAGCTGGTTGAGAGAATGACAAGAGTGTGCAACAAGGCAAAGGGTGGTTACTTTGAAGAACCTCAAATATATCATATATTTTCATTTGTTTAACACTTTTTTGGTTACTGGTACTGTATGACACTTACGAACGAACGCACCCATGCATGCATGCATGCACAGTGCCATTGTCTGTGGCATAGAGACAGGTTTGTTTACAAGAAGCCACTGTTCCATGTGTGTATACCAGTTCCTGCCTCATGAGGTAGAACCGGTCAATCCGGTAAACGGTATAAGATGACCTGATTCGTGCTTTAAAAATATATATATATTTCACCTTTATTTAACCAGGTAGGCCAGTTGAGAACAAGTTCTCAACAAGTTACAACTGCGACCTGGCCAAGATAAAGCAAAGCAGTGCGACGTCAACAACAACATAGAGTTACACATGGATTAAACAAACGTACAGTCCAATAACACAATATATACAATGTGTGCAAATTAAGTAAGATAAGGGAGGTAAGGCAATAAATAGGCCATAGTGGCAAAATAATTACAATTTAGCAATTATACACTGGAGTGATAGATGTGCAGAAGATGAATTTGAAATTAGAGATACTGGGGTGCAAAGGGGAAGAAAAAAAAAATAACAGTATGGGGATGAGGTAGTTGGGTGGGCTATTTACAGATCGGCTATGTACAGGTGCAATGATCTGTAAGCTGCTCTGACAACTGATGCTTAAAGTTAGTGAAGGATATGAGTCTCCAGCTTCAGTGATTTTTGCATTTCGTTCCAGTCATTGGCAGCAGAGAACTGGAAGGAAAGGCGTCCAGAGGAGGAAATGGCTTTGGGGGTGACCAGTGAAATATTCCTGCTGGAGCGCGTGCTACGGGTGGGTGCTGCTATGGTGACCAGTGAGCTGAGATAAGGCGGGGCTTTACCTAGCAAATACTTATAGATGACCTGGAGCCAGTGGGTTTGGCGACGAATATTAAGCGAGAGCCAGCCAACGAGAGCATACAGGTCGTAGTGGTGGGTAGTATATGGGYTTTTGGTGACAAATCGGATGGCACAGTGATAGACTGCATCCAATTTGCTGAGTAGAGTGTTGGAGGCTATTTTGTATATGACATTGCCGAAGTCAAGGACCGGTAGGATAGTCAGTTTTACGAGGGTATGTTTGGCAGCATGAGTGAAGGATGCTTTGTTGCAAAACAGAAAGCTGATTCTAGATTTAATTTTGGATTGGAGATGCTTAATTCCAGAGTCTGGAAGGAGAGTTTACAGTCTAACCAGACACCTAGGTACTTGTAGTTGTCCACATATTCTAAGTCAGAACCGTCCAGAGTAGTGATGCTAGAACCTTGTGGCACCCCCATAGTAACTGCCAGAGGTCCGGACAACAGGCCCTCCGATTTGACACACTGAACTCCGTCTGAGAGTAGTTGGTGAACCAGGCGAGGCAGTCATTTGAGAAACCAACAATATATTACTTCATTACAACTGGCATCATAACCCTCCTATTTGTGTGTGTGTCACATAGCAGACAGTAACCACATCAGATAAACTAGCTCTTCAACTCAATCACACTACATCTCACACCGCGCACACACGCACATGCACATACACACACATCCAATTTCCAAATTCCGGTCTGGAGTGGACGGCTGATTTAAACTCATCTTTGTCACAGCAGTGTGAGTCCTGTTTCATGTTCAGAACCTTTGATTGTGAATTCATTGGGTTTCACATATCTTTCGCCCGAGTCATTCATGTAAAATCAGAGTTTTCCGTGAAATACCACGAGAACACGGTTTAGTCAACAATACATCAGAGGCTCACCATTTAGTCATTTTAACTGCCATTTCATCCAATAGCAAAAAATACACATTTCAAAACTGTTCTTTTTGAACTGCTGAATAGAAAAAATTGTCAATGGTAAATAACATTTTCCATACAGTATTTGATTATAACTTGACAGTCCCCTGGTGGTTGATGTTAATGGGTTCAAAGCATATCAATTCACTAAGGTAGAGGAAAAACTGAAGGATGTGTATGAATGCCAGAGAGACAGAGAGCAGACAGTCTGACTGGTTCAACTGATATACAAACACATCAACACGTCTCTTATGCAACCTGTTGCCTCTTGGCTGTTCCTGCCTCTCTTCTACATAGGCAGGTGAACAGGTAGAGAGGTAGAGGAGGGAGGGAGATCGCGAGGGAGGACGAGAGAGGGGGTGGAGGTAGAGATTAAGAGAGAAATAGGAAGAAAGGAAAGAGCGACAGAGACTTGCTATTGAGAAAGGCCGCCGTAGGCAGACCTGGCTATCAAGAGAAGACATGTGAACTATGTGAACACTGCCCACAAAATGAGGTGGAAACTGAGCTCTAATATGACCATATTAGAGACACATATTTCCCTCAGATTAGACAGATCCACAAAGAATTCGAACACAAACCCAATTTTGATAAACTCCCATATCTACTGGGTGAAATACCACAGTGTGACATCACAGCAGCAAGATTTGAGACCTGTTGCCACAAGAAAAAGGCAACCAGTGAAGAACAAACACCATTGTAAATACAATCCATTTTTATTTTCCCTTTTGAAATGTAACTATTTGCACATCGTTACAACACTGTATATAGACATAATATGACATTTGAAATGTCTTTATTCTTTTGGAACTTCTGTGAGTGTAATGTTTACTGTTCATTTGTATTGTTTATTTCACTTCCGTTTATTATCTAGTTCACTTGCTTTGTCAGTGTTAACAAATGTTTCCCATGCCAATAAATTAAAATTGAATTGAACTCGACACTTCTAGAGAAACAGAGAAGGTAAGCAAGAGACGAATAAAGGACAAAGAGATAGGGGAGGAGGCAGAGAGCGGGAAAGAGAAATGAGAGGGAAGCAGACCGAACACCTGGCTATTTGCATAGCAACTGAGGCAGTTTATAAATTCTGCCTACTTTCCAAACTGGATTTTTTWWWAATATATATATATAGGGAGAGAGAGAGCGAGAGAGAYAGAGAGAAATATTGCTACTGTAGGTATTTTTTATGTGTTCGTATGTGTGCGTGTTCAAACCATGCACCTTGCTACCCACAGGAGTCATAGCAGAGCCACGTGCTGCTAACAAAAGGACAGACCAACACCRCTGTTTCCCCTCCATCTCACACGATCTCCTTAAACAAATGCAACAGATATGACTGACAGAAGATATATAGTATGTACACAGAACAAAAAATATAAAACGCAACATGCAACAATTTCAAAGATTATACTGAGTTACAGTTCATATAAGGATACCAGTCAATTGGGAATACTGATATGCCTCTGTTGGTCAAAGATACCTTTAAAAAAAGGTATGGATGTGGATCAGAAAACCAGTCAGTATCTGGTATGACAATCATTAGCCTCACGCATCTCCTTCGCATACAGTTGATCAGGTTGTTGACTGTGGTCTGTGGAATGTTGACGATTCCAAAGCATCCCAAYCATGCTCAATAGGTGACATGTCTGGTGAGTATGCAGACCATGGAAGAACTGGGACATTTGCAGCTTCCAGGAATTAGTGTACAGAGGTAATGGCGGCCGATGAATGGCACYACAATGGGCKTCAGGATCTCATCACTGTTCCTCTGTGCATTCAAATTGCCACCGATAAAATGCKTTGTGTTTGTTGTCCGWAGCTTATGCCTGCCCATACCATAACCCCACCGCCACCATGGGGCACTCTGTTCATAACGCTGACATCAGCAAATCGCTCGCCCACACAACGCCATACACACTGTCTGCCATCTGCCCAGTACAGTTGAAACCGGAATTCATCAATGAAGAGCACACTTCTCCAGCGTGCCAGTGGCCATCAAAGGTCAGCATTTGCCCACTGAAGTTGGTTACTATGCCGAACTGCAGTCAGGTCAAGATCCTCCCGTTAAAACTTGAGTCATCTGTGGCATTGAGTGGTGTGACAAATCTTCACATTTAGAGTGGCCTTTTATTGTCCCAACACAAGGTGCACCTGTGTAATGAACATGCTGTTTAAACCGCTTCTTGACATGCCACAGTGACTCGGTCAATAAGAAAGTGGTCAGATGAAGCAGATGCTAAGCTAAAGGACTGTTTTGCTAGCACAGACTGGAATATGTTCCGGGATTCTTCCGATGGCATTGAGGAGTACACCACATGAGTCACTGGCTTCATCAATAAGTGCATCAATGACGTCGTCCCCACAGTGACCGTACGTACCCCAACCAGAAGCCATGGATTACAGACAACATCCGCACTGAGCTAATGGCTAGAGCTGCCGCTTTCAAGGAGCGGGACTCTAACCCAMAAGCTTATAAGAAATCCCGCTGTGCCCTCTGACGAACCATCAAACAGGCAAAGCTTCAATACAGGACTATGATTGAAACGTACTACATCGGTTCRGACGCTCGTTGGATGTGGCAGGGCTTGCAAACTATTACAGACTACAAAGGGAAGCATAGCCGCGAGCTGCCCAGTATCACCTAAATTACMTCTATGCTGGCTTCGAGGCAAGTAACACTGAAACATGCATGAGAGCATCAGCTGTTCCGAACGACTGTGTGATCACGCTCTCCGTAGRCGATGTGAGTAAGACCTTTAAACAGGGCCAGATGGATTACCAGGACGTGCACACCGAGCATGCGCTGACCAACTGGCAAGTGTCTTCACTGACATTTTAAACCTGTCCCTGACTGGATCTGTAATACCAACATGTTTCAAGCAGACCACCATAGTCCCTGTACCCAAGAACACTAAGGTAACCTGCCTAAATGACTACTGACCTGTAGCACTCATGTCTGTAGCCATGAAGTGCTTTGAAAGGTTGGTCATGGCTCACATCAACAACATTATCCCAGAAACGCTTGACCCACTCCAATTTCCAGGTGACTACCTCATGAAGCTGGTTGATAGAATGCCAAGAGTGTGCAAAGCTGTCATCAAGGCAAAGGGTGTCTATTTGAACATTTAAAATATGTTTTGATTTGTTTAACACTTTTTTGGTTACTACATGATTCCATATGTGTTACTTCATAGTATTGATGTCTTCACTATTATTCTACAATGCAGAAAATAATWAAAAATTAAGAAAKACCCTTGAATGAGTAGGTAATCAGAGTGGTACTGTAAAAATAACTGACATTTCGGATGATRGCTCAGCACTAACACACACACGGGTGTTTGCGGACGCACATACCGTGACGTCTCTGTTGACATGCTTTTAGTTGTCTGTTTCACTGGAATATGCAAATGACAACAGCATGTGGTTTGAAACCTGCTCCAGAGCACTCAGGACCTCAGACTGGGGCAAAGGTTCACCTTCCAACAGGACAATGACACTAAGCACACAGCCAAGACAAAGCAGGAGTGGCTTCGGGACAAGTCTCTGAATGTCCTTGAGTGGCCAAGCCAGAGCCCGGACTTGAACCCGATCAAACATCTTTGGAGAGATCTGAAAATAGCTATGCAGCGACGCTCCCCATCCAACCTGACAGAGCTCGAGAGGATCTGCAGAGAAGAATTGGAGAAACTCCCAAATACAGGTGTGCCAAGCTTGTAGCGTCATACCCAAGAAGACTCGAGGCTGTAATCGCTGCCAAAGGTGCTTCAACAAAGTACTGAGTAAAGGATCTGACCTGAATACTTACGTAAATGTCATATTTCAGTTTTTCATTTCTAAAAACCAGTTTTTTTCATTATGGGGTATTGTGTGTGTAGATTGATGAGGGGAAAAAAACMATTTAATACATTTTAGAATAACAAAATGTGGGAAAAAATCAAGGGGTCTGAATACTTTCCGAATGCACTGTATTTCAACAGACGTAATTGTAGCTTTGCTACCTAATGTTTACCTTCCCCTAAAACTATAAATTGTTGAGTCGTCAAGTCTATCCTCACTTCATAGCATTTATTAGTACATTTTAAAGACCATCATTAACCAAAACAAATGCTGACCACTTGTGTAACAATGTTTTCCTTAATATTATTCTTAATAGCATCCATGCTGTTATTACCTGGTATTATTAAAGCTGACAGTCTAATGACAAAATGGCAAAATGAAGACAGCCTTTTAACAACCTCAGTCAGTAACAGCATGACACGAGCGGTATGCTGTGATTTGCATCGATTGCTCAAAACATGCTTTCTCTGGCACTACAGGGCCTGATTGTGGKCAGCCTGCATTGGTCTTGTCTACACCCTACAGGCCTGCCTTACCACAACACAATGAAGTAACCAGCTTTCCCACAAGCACACACATGTGGACAAACACACACACACACACACACAAAACAACACAGCACAGCTAAACGGGCACACCAGAGCAATAAAATACAACTATAAAACACACATGCATCAGAATATGGTAAAAACAACAGGTTTCGTATGGTTTCTATTCAGTTTGGCATTTCTAGTTCCCAATAATAGGAGGATGGGGGTGAGAATAAGTCAGTATTCCAGTTACAGTCTGATCCAATTAGATCWTTGCTTGTGAAAGCCACTGGGTACAGAATAAAACAAATACTAATAAATAGGAAATACTACTACAGTACATTTGTTTCACTCCAATTCACCTCACAWTGTCAAGATGCAAGTAATGATCATGGTTTAAGATGGGGCGGAGACATGGGTCGAGTTTGAATTCCCGAATTCCCATTTGTCGTGTACGTAAGTCAGGAAAAATGAGTGAATTCTACTAGATCAAARGCCTTAATGAGTATGCAGTTTAAGTATGTAGTTCGCTAGTATGGGTCTTTTGGACACGGCCATGGTGAAATATAATTGGATGGGACCAAATATGGTAGTTAGGCTTAGGAATCAGTTACATGTAATCTGATTACAAGCAAACAAACTGTAATCAGTTAATTTACAAGCAAAACATACTGCAATCAGATTACAGATACTTTTGAAAAACTATATGATTACTTCTTGGATTACTTTTAAATTCAGAAAGGATGTTCACSATAAAAATATATTATGACACATTTCTATTTTCTCAATYACATTCCATTCAGCATTGAAAAAACGTGCAAGTCTAAATTTGTTCTGGGCCTTCCYAGTGGCGCAGTGGTCTTAGGCACTGCATCGCAGTGCTAGCTATSCCACTAGAGATCCTGGTTTGAATCCAGGCTCTGTCGCAGCCAGCCGCGACAGGGAGACCCATAGGGCAGTGCACAATTGGTTGAGCGTTGTCCGGGTTAGGGGAGGGTTTGGACGGCAGGGATGTCCTTGTCCCATCGGGCTCTAGTGACTCCTGTGGCGGGCTGGGCGAATGCACGCCGACACGGTCATCAGGTGTATGGTGTTTCCTCCAACACATTGGTGTGGCTGGCTTCCGGGTTAAGCGGGCATTGTGTCAAGAAGCAGAGCTCCCCGTATGGGAGTTGCAGCGATGAGACAAGACTGTAACTACCAATTGGATACCATGAAATTGGGGAGAAAAATGAAAAAAAATAAAATAAAAATGTTCCACATGAGCGAGTCTGACCACAAATCAGCGACCACTATGTTGACACACCAAATGTGTTTGATGGAAAGTAATCTTTTTTTTTTTTAAGTAATCAGAATACGTTACTGAGTTTGGGTAATCGAATAGTTACATTACTGATTACAATTTTGGACAGGTAACTAGTAACTGTAACGGAATACATTTTGAAAGAAAACCTACCCAATCCTGAGCTCAAAACATAACAGCTGAATTGGCAGAAAGATGATTTRGCAAAGCCAACAGTTCAACCATCTATAAAGGCTGAATGAATTTATGGTTTCATAACTATTTGACATAACCGCCCTCTATATGAGATAAAAAGGGAATTTCCATATCTGCATATTAGGCTGGCCCTCTGGCTACAGGGAGCTTGAGTTTAAGTGGCGGTTTGTAGATCCTGAGGCGACCGYGGGAAGCATGAGATGATAATCACATGATGTCATTATTAGCCAGAAGGCAGAGATGGAAAACTAGACTCTAACAGTTCAACAGTGTGGATTGATGATACAATTTCTAAAGAGAATAGGGGGAGGGGACACCAATGAAAAACACTGGAGGAATTCATGACGAACTTATTTTCTCTGCCTGCTGCTGACCAATGTCATATCACATCTAGGAAGTGGAYAACTAGTGTTTATCCACTCTTCCTCATTCTACTATAATACAATTGAAGTCGGAAGTTTACATACACTTAGATTGGAGTCATTAAAACTAYTTTTTCAACCACTGCACACATTTCTTGTGAACAAACTATAGTTTTGGCAAGTCGGTTAGGACATGTASTTTATGCTTGACACAAGTCATTTTTCCAACAATTGTTTACAGACAGATTATTTCAGTTATAATTCACTGTATCACAATTCCAGTGGGTCAGAAGTTCACGTACACTAAGTTGACTGTGCCTTTAAACAGCTTGGAAAATTCCAGAAGATTATGTCAATGCTTTAGAAGCTTCTGATAGGCTGATTGACATCATTTGAGTCAATTGGAGGTGTACCTGTGGATGTATTTCAAGGCCTACCTTCAAACTCAGTGCCTCTTTGCTTGACATCATGGGAAAATCTAAAGAAATCAGCCAAGAACTCAGAAAATAAATTGAAGACCTCCACAAGTCTGGTTCATCCATGGGAGCAATTTCCAAATCCCTGAAGGTACCATGTTCATCTCTACAAACAATAGTACGCAAGTATAAACACCATGGGATCACGCAGCCGTCATACCGCTCAGGAAGGAGACGCGTTCTGTCTCCTAGAGATGAACATACTTTGGTGCTAAAAGTGCAAATCAATCCCAGAACAACAGCAGAGGACATTGTGAAGATGCTGGGAAAAACAGGTACAAAAGTATCTGTATCCACAGTAAAACGAGRCCTATATCGACATAACCTGAAAGGSCGCTCCGCAAGGAAGAAGCCACTGCTTCAAAACCGCCATAAAAAAGCCAGACTACGGTTTGCCACTGCACATGGGGAGAAAGATRGTACTTTTTGGAGAAATGTCCTCTGGTCTGATGAAACAAGAATAGAACTGTTCGGCCATAATGACTATCATTATGTTTGTAGGAAAAAGGGGGAGTCTTGCCAGCCGAAGAACACCATCCCAATCGTGAAGCACGGGGGTGGCAGATTCATGTTGTGGGGGTGCTTTGCTGCAGGAGGGACTGGTGCCCTTCACAAAATAGAAGGCTTCATGAGGTAGGAAAATTATGTGGATATTTTGAAGTAACATCTCAAGACATCAGTCAGGAAGTTAAAGCTTGGTCGCAAATGGGTCTTCCAAATGGACAATGACCCCAAGCATACTTCCAAAGTTGTGGCAAAATGGCTTAAGGACAACACAGTCAAGATATTGGAGTGGCCATCACAAAGCCCTGACCTCAATCTCATAGAAAATTTGTGGGCAGAACTGAAAAAGCGTGTGCGAGCACCTACAAACCTGACTCAGTTACACCAGCTCTGTCAGGAGGAATGGGCCAAAATTCAAATCATAAATAAGGGCAGTGATTGGTAACAATAACAAATCAGACTAGCGTGTACGCTGGGAGTCGGGAAACCAGTTCAGGGAGTGTATTTAACAAATACATTTACATATAACAAAACAAGAAACATGGGTAGCGTACACACATGAACACTGGAACAGAAACAATAATGCCTAGGGAAAGAACCAAAGGGAGTGTCATATGTAGGGAAGGTAATCAGGCAGGCGATGGAGTCCAGGTGAGTCTGATCAGGCGCTGGTGCGCGTAACGATGGTGACAGGTGTGCGTAATAATGAGCAGCCTGGTGACCTCGAGTGCCGGAGAGGGAGTATACGTGACACAGACATTGAATATCTCTTTAATCATGGTCTAATGAATAAGTATGCTGTGTATTATGTATTAAACCACCCAGACACCTCAAAGATACAGTCGTCCTTCTGAACTGAGCTGCAGGAGAGGAATGAAACTGCTCAGGAACGTTACCATGAGYCCAATTGTGATTTTAAACCAGCTACGGAGTTCAACGGCTGTGATGGGAGAGAACTAAGGATGGATCAACAACATTGTGACTTCACAATAATGACTTAAATGACAGAGTGAAAACACAAAATATTCCAAAACATGCATATTGTATGCAACAAGGCACTAAAGCAATACTGCAACAAACAGGGCAAAGGGATACACAGGCAAAAACCTAGAGCAAAACATGCTTCAGTCTGCTTTACACCAGACACAGAGAGGAATTAACCTTTCAGCAGGACAATAACTTACAACACAAGGCCAAATCTACACTGGAGTTGCTCACCAAAAAGATAGTGAATGTTCCTAAGTGGCCAAGTTACAGTTTTTACTTAAATCTGCTTGAAATAGACTTGATAATGGCTGTCTAGCCATTATCAACAACCATCTTGACAGAGCTTGAAGAGTTTTGAAAAGAATAATAAGCTAATATTGCACAATCAAGGTGTGTAAAGCTCTTAGAGACTTACCCAAGAAGACCCACAGCTGTAATTGATGCCAAAATGTGTTTATGTATGGACTCAGGGAGCTGAATACTTATGCAACAACTATATTTTAGTTATAAACATTTTAGTCATCTTATAAAAAGAAAAACGTATATTTTTTTGGTCCATTTTGACGTTCGAGTATTTTGTGTAGATTGTTGACAAAAAAAAATGACAATTCAATCCATTTAAATCCCACCTTGTAACAATAAATTGTGACAAAATCCAAGGGGTCTGAATACTTTTGCAAGGCACTGTATATATAATTAGATAAACACGAAGATTATGAAATAACGGGTGTCTGGACAGTGATCTGCTTACCTTCCCCAGTAGGACCACCATCTTGTGTCTCCAGCGTCCTTTGTTGAGTGAAGCAACTCTGATCCATAGGTTGAGCTGAGAGTTGTACATCCACACGTCTCTGCCGTTGATACGGCCCCCTGGAACAACACACACAACGCCGTTAGCCTTGKCACTGAGTAACTCAGGATGATGTRAGCCCACCGAYCTCAAGCCTAGYCATTAACTCKGAGAGCTWYCCAGAGTGTCAGGCAAAGTTACTCAACACGTGAGTGTCGTTCACCGAACCGTCGCTGCCACACCAGTGTTTTTTAGCTAACTTGTCATAGTATTCATTGGTTGTTTTCACTCATCTCGAATGTAATTGTATTGACACACAGCAATAGCCAAAAAAACAACGCCTGTATCAACCCCAAGATAAGCCCTTGGTTCCAATTCAAACCAATGTCATCTAATAAAGACARTTCTTCATAAATAGAATAYGTTGATCTTGAGCAACATCCAAACTGTGAATGGGTTATGTATTTGGGTTGAAATGTCAAGGCCARATTTAGTAAGGCACAGCTGACACTGAGTACGGTTACATGCCCACAATAATCAGATTGTGTTTACATGAACACAGGCTACCTGACGGCACTCTGATAAATGCAGGAAAAAATTGCCAATCAATATGTATCCTCGACCACAGCGAGTATGTTATTTTTGGGAAGCGCATTTGATTCGGAGTTCCGACATATAACGTTTGTATATGAAAACTACTTCTAAGATGCAAACATTTAGGAGGCTCACTCAGCTGGTGCTAACACGTGCAGATCAAATATACCGCTGGAAAGCCATTTAAGGTGTTATCATGTCCTAATAATTCAAAAGATTGCTCAGAAAACCAGGTGTTTTATGAATCGTCTGCCTACTGCCAGTTTAATATAACAATTATTACTGTGCAATGTGTGCATGTAAACATACTCATTGTCTTATCTGAGTGAAAGGTTTGAGCTAGGCTTTATGGGCAATCCTGCTGATCAAAGTGTACTTCGACACGGAGCAAACGACACACACGTATGTCACGAACACACACGCACACAAGCACCATGGCTCTTTACAGGTGCTTACAAACACAACATGCATGACACAAACACGCGCAACCTGATTTTTTACAGGGCCTTCAAACACAGCGCATATGTATAGCACATGCATACCCCCGTCTAGCACAACACTTTAAATGAGAAACAGGATATCTTCATTTTTTATAAAGCAGCAGTCGGATTATTTCCCCTACTCCCGGTCTCTGGGCAAACATGAACTTTAAGGAACAGTTTTTTTCTATTCACCTCAGTGAGAAGGAACAACAACATGTGTAGCTATTAAGCCAACCAGGTTACAGACACATTGCCAACAAGCCCTACACAAACCCTCTCTCTCTCTCTCTTCTCTCTCTCTCCTCTCTCTCTCTCTCTCTCTCTCTCTCTTCTCTCTCTCTCTCTCTCTCTCTCTCTCCCTCTCTCTCTCTCTCTCTCTCTCTCTCTCTCTCTCTCTCTCTCTCTCTCTCTCTCCTCTCTCTCTCTCTCTCCTCTCTCTCTCTCTCTCTCTCTCTCTCTCTCTCTCTCTCTCTCTCTCTCTCTCTCTCTCTGCTCTCTCTCTCTCTCTCTCTCTCTTCTCTCTTCTCTCCTCTCTCTCTCTCTCTCCTCTCTCTCTCTCTCTCTCTCTCTCTCTCTTCTCTCTCTCTCTCTCTCTCGCTCTCATAAAGCCTGAGTCAATCAAAAGGCCCCACTGATCCTTGCGAAAAAACAAAGACAAGGCACTGAACAAACACTTTTTTGCTAACACAAGAGAGAAACAAAGGGTTATAGAATAAAGCCGTAAAAAACACCGGGAAAAGTGAAACAAATCAGCTGTTTACCCTTTTACCCTAAACTTTAAGGAAAAGAGGTGCAAACTTGAACTTAGAAGCAGTAAAGTACTGTACATTAGTTCCCTCTGAAGTAATATGAAGATGTTGGGAGATTGACATGAATGCTGAGTGTCAGAGAAAGAAGCCCTCATCAGAATCATCCGTCCAAACAAATAGATGGCTCAGTGTTTGTGAGGCTATGTTGAGAGAGAGTGGAGGGAAAAAGACTAGCCAGTGTGGCCATGTGTGTTAGCCAGACTCAGCATCAACAGAATCACACAACAACAAGATGAACAACAATAAGCAAGTAAACCGGGGCGATAAGTCATATTGTGACATAAAAACATATCCAATAGCATAATCGTGTGTCTTAATTACAATATATGACGCATAAAATATAATTGCTAAGCTTTTAAACAATAAGATCGGAAGTCCCATCTACATTTACCCCCTCCAGTTCTAAACTGAGATGCCCCAACTGAAAGGAGGAGCCGCTGATTTAATAAAAGGACTTAGCATAGTATAATAGTTGGGCTTATCTTCTAACAATGACATTAAATGATTTCTCAATCCGTCACAGTCTGTTGGGCTTAGAATGYGTGTTTAACCATAATTAAGAAAGGGTGGCTGTGTACTGCAGTAAACAGCAACATATACAAGGCTAGCCAGCAAAAACAAATGTGTTGGTATCTTTTTTGGGACTCGCCGAGACAGTTAACTAGTTGTGTTCATATGTCCATTGAGAAAAACCCCCTCCTATTTGTGAAAATGATGTCTGAAACATAATGATACGTGGCTGCCACCTGCCTCCGATTTTAGGTGAAGATTAAGGAAAGGACACAAGGAGAAGTCATGTTATCAGTAATYGTACACAGCCATTGTTACTTTTTAGTGGTGGGTAGTAGTATGTGACTATTGTATAACCCTCTAATAGTTGTGTCTGTCTGCCATGACTGCCCTATAGGCCCCTATTGGTCTCCGAAGAACAAACAAAGCATATGACAATAACCAGTTTTCTAGAGAGAAAAAAAACGTCAAATGCTTCAAAGTGCAGCATGACATTGAACCTACTCATAAGCCTTTCAAACCAGGTCTGTTCTCACAGGAAGCAAGTGTTGGTCACATACTCCTAATCATGAGCTCGTGGAGAGGAACAAACTTGCGCGCTAAAAACACCCCTTAGGAAACGTCAAGGAGAGGGGCGTCAAGAAAAGAATGGCACTGGAGTGAATAGRGAATAGCCCGTTTTACGGGCTCATGACCAATTGTGCTATTTTGTAGTTTTTGCTCTGATCTGAACTTTTTTTGTACATAATGGTTCCTCCATTTCCTATGATCGAAAAGAGCTTCTGGCGTGAGGTGATTTCTTAACTAAGCCACCTGTGAGGCTGATTCCGAGCCACATTCCCATGTCATTGCTAACGTTGCTAACTGTCGACAGTTGATTCATCTTCCTATCGTACAAAACATGTCACTCGGGAGTCCAATAAAATMAACCGTTGATCAAGTATTGTGGTCATGTGGTTGCAATCTCCCGTTGACATTAATGCATGACAATTACATAAAAGTTCACCTCAGGATTCCCTTAGAGGAGAGTTGACACACACACTATTGGTCAGATATTGTGGTCATTGACAGTGAGTGTTGTGAGCTGAATTATGCGGTCAGTGTGGGAAAGACAGTCACGCCCAGGGTTATGGTCACAGTCAGTGACAGTAACGGTCCAGGCAGACTGGAGGGTCCCAAGCCCATCTCATTCTGATCCTATTTCAGACTGGGCTTTAATGCAGCTGTACTGTTGTGTGTGTGTGTGTTGTGTGTGTGTGTGGTTGTGTGTGTGTGTGTGTGTGTGTGTGTGTGTGTGTGTGTGTGTGTGTGTGTGTGTGTGTTGGTGTGTGTGTGTGTGAGAGAGAGAGAGAGAGCGCACATGTGCAGGACTTGGCACACGTGAGGACTTGGCACAAGTAGAGCACAAGACATAAACAATGGACTCTTTTTTCCCTCTTGGGCAGACTGTGAACCTCTCTCTCTCTTTTTTCTTTCTTTGTCTCTTTTCTCCCTGTACTTTGGCAGATTTGTACTTTTAACATGTTTGTTATCTGAGGCTAATTTATTGCTTTTGAGCAAAAACAATCCCATTTAGCACCAATGCTATGATGTAAACGCCACAACGTGCATTAAACCCGATACAACCTTTGTCAAAGTTGGGTAGATCTCTATGTTTCTGTGATGATGGTTCTTTATTAGCCTATAGTTTCAGATCTGTTCGCAGCCAACTCCTCTAATGTGTTAGCTGTCATGACAAAATATATGTTTAAATGTTTGTTTACAGCTAATTAGAGCGAAAGCCTGYGGTATGGTATTACAATAGAACCCATGCTGTTTTCATTAGGGAGTGTAGATGACGTTATTCTACCGCTGCCCTGTTCAATTTGGGTGCAGTGAGGCTTTAAAAAGGGTATTTTGTGCCAAACTTGGCAGCACACTTCTCCCAGCATTAATCAGCCCGGTCAAAAGGCTATAAACACTCTGGGTAGAAGTTGCCCACTGACACAGATCTAGGACCTCAACCATTAGAGGAAACATTTTAAACTGACCAGAGATCAGACTYTAGAAGCAACTTGATCCTCGAAAGCTATAAAGAGCAAAGAGCCATGTGACCCTGGCTCTTGGCCAATGGGAAGAGATGCGTGAGCTGGCCAATAAGGGCCTCCCTGGGCACCACGCCTGCAGAGTGTGTCCAGATGTTGCTCRTACATTTCCCTCTTTTTCAAACGGGCTGGGGCATAACAAATACGTGGCAAAAGGCCATCACATRACTCCCTTTCCTTTACTCCACAGTGAGGGACCACATAGCTGAGGCACTKTAAGGCTGTGTCTTAATAGCCTTCAATAGAGTTATTCCCTTAATAGAGCTATTGTCTCCTTTCCTCCAATAGTGTTAASTGGTTCCTTTCCTCGTCTCGTTTATTTTCAAGACAACTGATTAAGTGACAGTTATATGGTACAGACTTAACCAGTCTTTCTAGTTAAACAATGAAAGAGGGTTGATACTAATTTACCAATTGGAATTGGTGACTCCCATGAGTACTTCCTGGTATTTCCTAATCTCTGTCATGACATAACCTATTAATTTTTTCAATAATCAATATGACATTCTTCCATGACTAATCCGTGTTTATCTCTCCGTAGGGTGGCAAGCAAGGGTGAGGAGCTCACCTGAGACCAGGATGTCYTTGCGGAGGGCACAGACGGCGTACTCTGACTTGGTGAACTCCGGGAGCTTGGCCAGGGACTTCCACTCCCCTGTCACAGGGTCGTAACACTCTGTGTAAGGCAGGTTGAACCCCCCCACCCTCTCACAGCCCCCCACCACCACGATCACCTCTGAGAAGCCCGTCGACCTGCAGAGAGGGGGAGGGAGAGGGAGAGAGAGAGAGAGAGAGAGAGAGAGAGAGAATAGGAGAGGGGAAGAAAAGATCACAATACAGCTGAGGTGGGGCAGTAATAAAACAACAGCACAGTGACAAGACACAACAAAATAACAAGTACACAAAACACTAGTTGCTGTGGAGAAATAAGACAACAACACAGACACACTGCACAGAGCGACAATACACAACACAGCACCACTCCAGAGGAACATACACAATGCAGGTAATAGTGGAGAAATGAGACAGCAACAAGACAATACAGGCGAGTCAGTTTTGATTCATGACTAAAGTGAAAGATTTAGATTGGAAATTCACAACGTGTAATGTGTAATACTTGACATGATTGTATTTGTCTGCCTGGCAAAATACACAGTCTTCTTGKAGAACAGAATTGTACCTACTAAAGGCTCTTCTCCACTGAATATCAACGACCTCAATAATACATCCAAATGCTTCCCAATCGGCCTGTTTGGAAAGTGCATGCCAGGGCTATAGCATGATCCCCCATCAACTCCACGCTACTGTCAAAGAAACGTTACTCTTTATAATTAAACTTCACAATATCCCCACCTGGATGAAACGCTAAGCTAACTCGAAATCAAACTCAGTGACATGCTAGTTAACAACGTGTTTTGTGCACTTTTGCCTAGAATTTCCGACATTCCCCACCTGTTTAGACACAATACTGGTAAAGATTAGCTCAGGTCAGACACATGTATGTGAGAGATCAATAGAGGGCAGTCAGACCCCCAGACTTTCCCCATGGGGACCATTTTGGGGTTTGGAGGGTGGAGATGGCATGCATCTGTTGGCAGGAGCTGATACTAGGGGCCCCCGAGGCTACACACACAGACAAAGACAAACATACAGGAGGCTCTATGTCTGGTCTGTTGTGATCTGCCTGGATACTGACACGGTACGCCTGAGAGAGACACGTCACCTCCCGGCTATCTAACTGACACCCAGCGTCAAATCATGCTTAACCCTTAACAACTCCATAGACAAGAGAACAGGACTGTTTAAACCAGTGGTGTCTAAACAGCAGATACTGTACGCATCTAGGTGGCATTTTTTAAGAGCAATTGAAAATGACATGGATGAACTCAGAGCCACACACACTCACGTGAACCTATCGACAGTATATTGTACACAAACAAATAACATTCAAATGAAAATAAACAGGYCTGGTGTGTGACACACTGCTTTACTTCTGCTATTAAAACAAGATCCAACGTACATATGGTTCCCTGCACAGTGWCTTGGTACTGGTATTCRTTGTTATTGTTATTTTATTGTGATACWATTTCCTATTCTTTGGTGGTAGTTTATAACTCTGCATTGTTGGGAAAGGGCTTGTAAGTAACCATTTCAGAGTAATGTTGTATTCAGCTCATGTCACAAATAAAATGTGACTTGATTTGAATGCACAACACAGCACCACTCCAGAGAAACATACACAATACAGGTAACTAGCCCTACTTAGATGTATCAGAACATTCAATCCCAAAAGATGTTCCATATTCATTTATCCTTGAGGGAAAATAAAGTTGTATTGAATTGAATAGAAGAGAGTGACCATGTTGGYTCCCTCTGAACTACACCTCCCAGCATCSCCTGCACTATACCTGCGTGGGCGRGTTCTGGGTGACATCATCTCGTTGCCCAGTACGTGGTACCGTCGGGCCTCGTGGAGGAGCTGGTAGCACTCTGGAGCGGTCTGGATGATCTGATCTCCTTCCACTGTCTGGACAAAGTAGTTSGGGTGCAGCAGGGGCAGACGGACGTGGTGCAACAGTTCTTTAAGCACGGGCCTCCGGGGCTCCACACTGTGGTACACCCAGCGCATCACCGCCTCAAACACCACCTCCTCCTTCCCGATGGCCAGTTCGTCACTGCAGATGTACTCCTCCAGCTCGTCCCTCCTCAGGTCCAGGAACTCCTCGTGTTGGGCCACGTCAGGGAAGTTGGCCAGGGCGTACGAGCGGCAGCGGCTGGCCAGCTGTTTCAGAGAGTGGGCATCTGCGAAGCGCTGGATGCCCAAGCAGTTGCAAGGGTCTAGTTGGTCTTCTAGGAACTTGGCGCAGGCTTCACGCAGCGTAGAGATCTGGAAGAGGCTGGAGGTCTCGAACAGGAACTGCACGTTGTCGGTMGTGATCTTGGCMCGGCCCGTGTAGACGTAGCTGAGGAAGGAGTCCATGGCCTCGGCCAGGATGCCGTTGATCTCCACCAGCATCTCGCGTGACTCGCGGTGGTCGTTGCAGAACATCGCGCGGAAGTAGGAGGAGCAGGCAGAGAGCACGGCGCGGTGGCAGGGGAACTCGCGGCCCTGCACGCTGATGACCACGTCGGTGAAGAGGCGGCTGTCGCGGAACTCYTTGAACACCTGCAGAATGGCCTCTGAGTGGGAGGAGCCGGAGGAGAAGTCCAGCACTTCATTACCGGTCAGCGTCTTGGAGTCCACCTCGAACACCTTGGGGAGGGAGAAAAATGATGATGATGATGAGGTTGATTTTATGGTCCAAAGTGGTGTTCCGGAATTGGCTAGTAAACTAAGGGGGTGGGGGAGAGGGAATGTAACTGTTTGTTTAGCTTCTAGGCCAATTATGTTTTTATTATGTTTTATTATGCTTTTATTATGTTTTATTATGTTTTTATTTGCCACTGGGGAATGATTGCTTCACATTGCACTTCTAAATGCTTTTCAAGACAAGGTAAACACACTGGATTTAAAATCAACACAAATGCACCGCAGTAGAATTTCCATGTTTCCATTTTTTTCTATGTTTCAATTTATAAACAGCTAAGATGAACTCTGAATTCTGAACAAATTAGTGGGTTTAGTGTGCACCTTTCGTTTGACGGCGGGGGAGTCCCGGGTCCCAGAGTCCTCCCTGTTCAGCCGTCTGCCCAGGATCAACACCATGGCTGCTGCTCTGTAGACCTACCGGATACCTGGAGGAAAGCCAGAAAATAATTTATAAAGTATCTAAATAAATGTGTGGATCAAGCTACTATTTCCAAGTTTTATAGGCCTGTATGTTTAAATCAGATTATACCCAATACATTATAGAGAGAGAGAGAATTTTATAAGCCTATATAAGTGTAAATCKGCTTATGTGTTTTGCGTTATACCCTATAGAACTGTAGATCTGATTATACATGTGTTATAGACGTGTTTAAAGCCTGTGTAACTCTAGATCAAATCGTACAATATATAAGTATAAATCAAGTTATACAAGCTACATGTACTTAAACTTAACTTGAACCACTGTTGCGGTGATGAATTGGAGAAAACAAGTYCACACCAGAGGCAGTAGGTATAAAGAAGTCATAAGGGAAACAACCTACTTTGCCCTTCAGTAAGAAGGGAACTGTCACACCCTGGCCTTAGTTTTCTTTGTTTTTTGTATTATTTTAGTTTTATTTATTTATTTTTTATTTCACCTTTATTTAACCAGGTAGGCAAATTGAGAACACGTTCTCATTTACAATTGCGACCTGGCCAAGATAAAGCAAAGCAGTTCGACACATACAACAACACATAGTTACACATGGAGTAAAACAAACATACAGTCCGGTCAGGTCGCAATTGTAGTTAGTTAGGTCAGGGTGTGACATGGGGGATGTATGTGTTTTGTATTGTCTAGGGGTTTTTGTATGTTTATGGGTGCTGTGGTTTAGTTGGTTTAAGTGTTCAGTCTAGGTGTATGTATGTCTATGGTTGCCTAGATTGGTTCTCAATTAGAGACAGCTGTCTATCGTTGTCTCTGATTGGGAA
Organism: Salvelinus sp. IW2-2015; assembly: GCF_002910315.2. Classification (NCBI taxonomy): domain Eukaryota; kingdom Metazoa; phylum Chordata; class Actinopteri; order Salmoniformes; family Salmonidae; genus Salvelinus; species Salvelinus sp. IW2-2015. The sequence goes on along the minus strand of NC_036859.1, from coordinate 2,695,169 downwards.
CCATATTTAGGCAGCCATATTCATTAGGTAGTTCGTGGGTGATTGTCTATGTGTAAGTTGCCAGTGTCTGCACTTATTGTTTGTATAGCTTCACGTTCGTCTGTTTGTTGTTTTGATTAGTTTGTATAGTGTTCGTTTCGTTTTCGTCTTCTAATAAAAAAGAGGAATGTATTGTTATCACGCTGCGCCTTGGTCCTCCTCACTTAAATGTTACGACGAACGTGACAGGAACGAGTTGTACTAACAATTCCAAAGCCTTCAGGGTAGAGATACAGTATCTTGCATCACAGTAGACCAGTGGTTCTCAAACTTTTTATAGCCCCGAACCCCTTCAAACATTCAACCTCCAGCTGCGTACCCCCTCCAGCACCAGGGTCAGCGCACTCTCAAATGTTGTTTTTTGCCATCATTGTAAGCCTGCCACACACACTATACAATACATTTATTAAACATAAGAACGAGTGTGAGTTTCTGTCACAACCCGGCTCWTAAGAAGTGACAAAGAGCTCTTATAGCACCAGGGCACAAATAATAATATAATAATAATCAATAATTTTTCTCCTTATTTAACCATCTTACATATAATGAGAAGGGTGTGCTTGAAAGGAAGCACATAACTCTGCATTGTTGGGTTGTATTGGAGAGAGTCTGAGTCTTAAATCATTTTCCACACACAGTCTGTGCCTGTATTTAGTTTTCATGCTAGTGAGGGCCGAGAATCCACTCTCACATAGGTACGTGGTTGCAAAGGGCATCAGTGTCTTAACAGCACGATTTGCCAAAGCAGGATACTCTGAGCGCAGCCCAATCCAGAAATTAAAATTAAATTTTCACAGAACCGCTTGTTGCAATTTCGATGAGGCTCTCTTGTTCAGATATCGGGATAAGGAATCCAGTTGTATGTGTCATCTGTTTCAGGAAAGTACCTGCGTAATTGCGCACCCAACTCACTTCGCTATATCACATTTGACATTGTCCGTAAGCTTGAGTTAATTTGCAAACAAAAATTCATACAATGATGGAAAGACCTGTGTGTTGTCKTTGTTAATGCAGACAGAGAAGAGCTCCAACTTCTTAATCATAGACTCAATTTTGTCCCGCACATTGAATATAGTTGCGGAGAGTGCCTGTAATCCTAGATTCAGARCATTCAGGTGAGAAAAAACATCACCCAGATAGGCCAGTCGTGTGAGAAACTTGTCATCATGCAAGCGGTCAGACGAGTGAAGATTATGGTCAGTAAAGAAAACTTTAAGCTCGTCTCTCAATTCAAAAAAAGTGTCAATACTTTGCCCCTTGATAACCAGCGCATTTCTGTACGTTGTAAAAGCGTTACATGGTCGCAGGCCATATCATTGCATAGTCCAGAAAATACACGAGAGTTCAGGGACCTTGCTTTAACAAAATTAACCATTTTTAAGGTAGTGTCCAAAACATCTTTCAAGCTGTCAGGCATTCACTTGACAGCAAGAGCCTCTCAGTGGATGCTGCAGTGTACCCAAGTGGGGTCGAGAGCAACTGCTTGCACGCGCGTTACCACTCCACTGTGTCTCCCTGTCATGGCTTTTGCACCATCAGTACAGATACCAACATGAGCAGCAGCTACGTTTGGCTACATACGGACCATTAGTGGAATTCCCACGAGAGAGTAACGGTTCATTTGATCGGATGTTAATTATTTGACTAGGCTGCCAGAATTTGACATTGTTGTTGTTATTTCGCTTAACACAAGATGGTTTCATTTTATTTTTGGCAGCGAAACGAGGCTACTCAAGCGAGAAGAATACCTCACCCAAATGTATAGCCCCGTTGGAAAATGGACGGGTTTAGAAATTTGAGCCGTTTTCAAATATCTCCTAAACCCTTCCTCTGGCTCTGTACTGAAGCAGTTCTGCCCTGGGGCACAGTGCAACAGTTGAAAAGGCCATAATCACAGAGACTATAGAGTGAGAGAGGTTGTTGTGCAACGGTAAGCGGGGCCACCCCAAATGTCAATCACGTTTGTTGTGAAAGAAACCAGGTGAAGGAAAGCCAGGCATCACGTCGTCATGTTTTTAACAGTGAGCTATCTGCGAAGCCGGTTAAAACCGGGCCTACAGTCTTTTCAACGGGGATCATCTAACTGCGTGGGCCTAACGGAAAGACTGACTGCCAAACCAGACCAATGCCAATCCATTCCGGGAGGGAGCCTCGTCCTCCTCTTCTGGAGTATCTTTTGTTCACCTCCATTAGAGGGGCAAGGGTGAGGGATTTTAAACAGGTATGAAGTAGAACATGTCTGTTCATCAACTCACAGATTTTGTCTAATGGTTTCTGACTGATGTAAGATGGTAAAAGTGAAACAGGAACACACGCACACACACACACGCACACGCACACGCACACACACACACACACACACACACACACACACACACACACACACACACACACACACCCAGGTGTGGGCTATCCTATGCTGACTATCTCAAATCATACATGTTTATTTCTTCTAAAAATGGAATCCTTCATAACAACTGCTTTCTCGTAAAAGATAAAGAAGTTGACATTTGCTTGCATTGTCTTGGAGGCACCAGCATGTGCCCGTCCCTCCATGTGCATGTACTGGACAGAGGTCGCTAATAAAGCGAATGCGTCTGGCTTTACTGATAAATTAGGGCATTCTCCCTCCGGGCTATATTTAACCTGGCACACAAAGCCAGACGCACAAGCGGAACCTGTTCGCGTGTGCTTATCCTTGTCCGTAGCACCTCCTTCCAATCAAGCGACACAAAGAAGGTCAGGTTTTGCCAGTGGCCCTAGCCTTTTGGGGGCCCTAAGCGGGATTTGGATGGGGGGGGGGCACCTCGCAACAAAACATTTTATTGGACCCTCTCTTGGCGGCAGAGAGAAACATGAGTTTTAAAGAACATTTCCTGAAATTCTACACATTTTGCCATGCTGCGAAGATACATTTTTGCAGTTTTAAAGCTAATTTCCTGAAATTCTACACATTTTGCCATGACTTATGCCATGTTAATATAATATCTGAGTGAGAATGTCTAACAAAATCAATGGGGCCCACTGGAGGTCAGGAACCCTGGGCATGTGCCTTGGGTGCCTAGTCCGTATTTGGCCATGATTACTACAAGTTTAGATTGATTGCTGGCTGGACTAACTACCAATCTAAAAATGGTTAGCTGAAATGGCTAATTGAGTGGCTGTCAGTGACTGACATAAGGAAAAACTGCTGATGCACAACCAAATATCGAAGTTGCACCTGACGAATTCTTCTATTCTGACTCTCAATAATAATACATTGAGAGCCCCCCCCCCCCCAGTAAAAAAAGCCCGGKCCTGGCCAAAAAGACACTAACAAAGTGTTCTATGCAGCTATCACTTATCTAGCCAGAGTGACCATATGTCTATCTTGTCATGTGTCTTTTTTGAGAGATTCGTTTATAGGTGAATTCTAAATTGAAAATGGCCATATAGCCTAGGTATAATTACGCACAATAAACAAGCAAATCACAAAATCTTTGAGCAGATGAAATTCTGATCAGGATTGACATATTATTKATCGTGGAATCGACCATTATAATGATTAAATGTCAATATTGATGCAACAATAGGTGGACGATGAATGTCAACATGTTTTGAATAAAATGCATGTAGGCATATGCGCAATAACAACTGCAAAAAAAGTTCAAAACCCGTAGAGTTCTCTTTATGGTAGGCATTATAATCTCATAAATTATACATTAGCCTATCTGGTAGCTTTTGTTTTTATTGTCAATGACCTCTTCTCGTCAACCTTGAACGGTGCATAATCATGCGCAGCACAACAAAGGCACACACAATTCACTTAAACAGGATACGACTATCCAGTGCCACAATTGAATACAAGAGCGTATTGAAATACACGTAAAGTATTACATACTATTTTTACAGTACGTTAGGACTAAAGTCCTTACCTTATCCTGGAGTTTTCGTATGAGCCGCCTCGGCTATTTCGAGTGCTGAATAAAACAAGAAACAAAAAAAAGTTCTGAAAATGTTGAACCCGAAAATTCTTGATCCAAAAATTGTATGATGGCAATGTTTCTTATACAAAAATATATGTGTCTATGCCCCAGACATCATGATTTATTATGCTCTCAGAGACAAAGAACTGTAACAAAGTGTAAACATCACACGAAGATATATGTCACATCCTCGGGATATGCCGACCTAGTCAGCTAGAATTATTGGTGCTTATGGGTAGTGTATTTCAGTTGTGGAGTCAGAAACAGCACCTCCCAAAGTACATTTGTCCTCCACGTGGCTGGCCTTTGTTTGCAAACACTTCCCTGACGTTGTCCACTTTTTCACAAAAACTCTTGAAACTTTGTTGTCAACACCGATTGAGTAATCATGTACAGGATATTGCCTAATAGTAATCTAGGCCTAATTATTATTCATTAAGTCACGTATGCGCATGAGTTGGGAGACTAGTAAAGTATAAATCAGACYTACTTCAGTAACTTTTCTCATTGCTGAATGCTGACGAAGAGTTTTAAAGTTTAATTGGATGAAAAACAACCATTTACTTTATATACAATCCCACTCTGGTCAATAACATAGTTGTGTTATCATATTKATTTTATTTTATATACAGTACCAGTCAAAAGTTAGGACATACCTARTTATTCAAGTTTTTTTGTATTATTATTATTATWWTAWTTTTTTTACTATTTTCTACATTGTAGAATAATAGTGAAGACATCAAAACTATGAAATAACACATATGGAATCATGTAGTAACCAAAAAAGTGTTAAACAAAGAAAAATATATTTTATATTTGAGATTCTTCAAATAGCCACCCTTTGCCTTTATGACWGCTTTGCACACTCTWGACATTCTCTCGACCAGCTTCATGAGGTAGTCACCTGGAATGCATTTCAACTAACAGGTGTGCCTTGATAACAGTTAATGTGTGTAATTTCTTTCCTTCTTAATGCATTTCAGCCAATCAGTTGCGCTGTGAAAATGTAGGGGTTGTATACTGAAGATAGCCTTTTTTGGTAAAAAAAAAACAAGTCCATATTATGGCAAGAAGAGCTAAAAATAAGGTTAGAGAAACAACAGTCCATCATTACTTTAAAACATGAAGGTCAGTCAATGCGGAAAATTTCAAGAACTTCGAATGTTTCTTCAAGTGCAGTCGCTAAAACCATCAAGCGCTATGATGAAACTGMCTCTCATGAAGACCGCCACAGGAAAGGAAGACCCAGAGTTACCTCTGCTGCAGAGGATACGTTCATTAGAGTTACCAGCCTCAGAAATTGCAGCKCAAATAAATGCTTCACAGAGTTCAAGTAACAGACACATCTCAACATCAACTGTTCAAAGGAGACTGCATGAATCAGGCCTTCATGGTCCAATTGCTGKAAAGAAACCTATACTAAACACCAATAATAAGAAGAGACTTGCTTGGGCCAAGAAACACAAGCAATATACATTAGGCCGGTGGAAATCTGTCCTTTGGTCTGATGAGTCCAAATTCAAGATTTTTGATTCCAACCGCAGTGTCTTTGTGAGACGCAGAGTAGGTGAACTGATGATCTCTGCATGTTTGGTTCCCACCGTGAAGCAAGGAGGAGGAGGTGTGATGATGTGGGGGTGCTTTGCTGGTGACACTGTCGGTGATTTATTGAGAATTCTAGGRACACTTAACCAGCATGGCTACCACAGTATTCTGCAGCGATACGCCATCCCATCTGGTTAMCGCTTAGTGGGACTATCATTTGTTTTTCAACAGGACATTGACTCAAAACACAACTCCAGGCTGTGTACGGGCTATTTGACCAAGAAGMAGAGTGATGGAGTGCTACATCAGATGACCTGGCCTCTACAATCACCCGACCTCAACCCAATTGAGATGGTTTGGGATGAGTTGGACCGCAGAGTGAAGGAAAAGTAGCCAATGAGGGCTCAGCATACATGGGAACTCCTTCATGACTGTTGTAAAAGCATTCCGGGTGAAGCTGGTTGAGAGAATGCAAAGAGTGTGCAAAGCTGTCYTCAACGCAAAGGGTGGKTATTTTGAAGAATCTCTAATATAAAATATATTTTGATTTGTTRAACACTTTTTTGGTTACAACATGATTCCATATATATTATTTCATAGTTTTGATGAGTTCACTATTATTATACAATGTAGAAAATAGTAAAAAAATAAAGAAACATGAGTAGGAGTCTAAACTTTTGACTGGTAAGGTATGTATAATTGTAATCTACATAAAAGCAATTAAGATGCTTGGAACTTTCCGACACGGGATAAACAAAGGTTATGTTTTTCAGGTGTAACCCAATATGGGGCATTTGGGTAGACTGGTGCCAAACATGCTGCTGCAGCAGCTCTCTCCAGGGAACAAGGGGAGGGGTTAAATGGATCATGGCATCATTTCATAGCTGCATTATTATGTTGTACAATCCTACTCGGATAAGGAGAGCTATACTTAGAGAGCTACTTCCTCACGTCTCTGAATCACTTCTGTTCTTGGGTCTCTGGCCCATTTTCAATGTTTTGTCCCAACCTGTCGATGCAATGTGTCATCATAAGTCGAAAGCCTGTTTTGAAACACCATTACCCTCTAGTGGATATTCAATGCACATGCTTTCTTYATGAAATGATTTTCGAAAAAAACATTTTGCCTTTAGTTGAGGCTGACATGATGTTTGATACAGTCGATAAGTAGGTAGTTACATAAAACATGATCTGTGGTACTGTACCTTTAACATCCTGCAACAGATGTGGATTCCAGATGTTGTTGACTATCCGAGGGACATCATACAAAGCAGAGTCTATGATTTAGCCGGCCAACTTTGATGAGCAACCAGAAATAACCATTGGTTTTATGGTTCCCTTAAAAAGCTAAACTTAGATATGTCTTTTCGTTTGTTAAATCAATTAGACCATCACKATTTCAAGCTTATCTTTCTACAAAATAAAAAGTTATATCAGAATATTTTGGTTTCATCATTGTTTCAACATAATTTGTCAACGTATTGTGATGTGGAATCTACATCGAAAATACATTGGATTTTGAAATAAATCAACTGTTGCTTAGAGGGTGAAATTTCAACCACATGATTATGTAATCATGGTCACCAAATGTCAACATAGACAAACCTTGTATTAAATATGTTGCATTTGTACCTTTAAAACAACGTCAGGTCTTCAACGTTATATCCACTATCAGAAAAAAACAATAGGCTGGGCAGCACCTCCTACTAGAGTATATATATATATATATATATATATATATATATCTACAGTTAGCCTTTGGTCTCCCTGACTGCCAAACCAGATCAATGTAAATTCATTCTGGGAGGGAGCCTCAGCCTCCTCTTCTGAAGCAATATGTTGGATTCACGTGTTGGATTCACGTCTCCATCTTACCAAAAATTGAAGTTAAAGAATAGGACTAAATCAAATGTTATTTAAAAAGTGCATTTAAAGTTTGATTTGATTTAGTCCTATTCCTTAAGTAACATTTTTGGTTGAGATGGAGACGTGAATCCAWCATATCAATTATTCATTTTTAGACAAACTGGAATTAAAGCCAGACTAAGCCACTGGCAGAGATGGAACTATACAAGCAGAAGATWAACCTCCTTCAAATGTTGATATTTGGTTGCGTTGACAACCAAACACAATCCATTATCACTTTTGAAATACAATAAATAGCCTATTAACTTGTCAACAAGTTAACAAATGATATGTTGAATTCAAGACTCCGACTCAACCAAAAATACAAGTTAGAAAACAGGATTATGCCAGTGGCTCAGATGGAACTATCCAAGTAGTACATTGTTTTTCCAATTATATTGAATTGCCCTTTTAGATGGTTGAAAGCATACTGATAACACATTGGAAATTCAATTAACTTTTGGCAGTTTTTTGAGTGGATGAATATATACAGGCCCCCATGAGCCACCAGTACAGCTTCAATGTGTCTTGTCATAGATTCTACAAGTGTCTGGAACTCTTCCAGAAGAAATTCCATAATTTGGTATTTTGTTGATGGTGGTGGAAAACGCTGTCTCCAGAAAGAGACATACACAGACACAATCTTWAAACCCCCTCTGCTCCCTCTTTTAAAATCACAGAGATCTCTTCATGGAGCCAAAATAATGGGCAACTGGAAATAAATGACCCCTAAGCATGATGATCAATTGCTTAATTAACTCAAGAACCAGAGCTGTGTGGAAGCACCTGCMTTCAATGTACTTRGTATCRGTCATTTACTCGAAAGTTTCCTTTAATTTGGCAGTTCCCTGTAGGTTCCACTCTCATCGATCAACGTCTCAACCAAATATTTCCCAATTATTCATGTTGAAATMACGTGGTGTGCCCAGTGGGTGTTTTATTGACAACCTTACAGTCCTTTTTGCTCCCATAGCCCCCTTCATTCAATGGTCACATGACAAGCGAGACAGCCATGGACACTTCAGCCCATAGAAGGACAACAGGGCCCCACACAGGTCTCTGTACCTGAGGCCATACAGGTACGGTGCCAGGGCTTTGGGCAGCACWAGGAAGATGTTACACACCACTAGGGAGGTCCAGGGCATCGTGGTGGCAGTAGTGCCTGCAGCACCAGCATGGGAAAGACAGGAAGAGGTAGAGGTATTTGATGAGGAAGGTGCCTTTGGCCCGYGAGGAGTGTTCTCCTCTCTACACGCTAGACATGCGGGTGCGATAGTACAGAATGCTGAGCCAGAGAAGACTAGGAGCAGGATGAAAAGGTTTCCTGTTACGGTCAGGAGCATGGACACCTGAGAATAGGATGCATAAAGTCAGAATACGTTTGCCTAGGAGAGGCAGAGAGCAGATGTGTAGGGAGCAGGGTCCTGTAGAGTGGTGCCAAAAACACCCCTACAGACCCTGCTGGTAGCAATGCAGCACTGTCCAGCTAACAGCGATCGCCCTCCTCGTCCTACAGAGAGGAGAGGAAAAAGAGAGGAGAGAGAGAGAGAGAGAGGGAGAGAATGAAAGATAGAGAAAGAATGAAAGAGAGAGTGACGAAAGAGGAAGAAGTGGAAGAGAAAATAGAGAAAGGGTTAGTTTCTCTAAACTCCATCCATTATAACATTAGTGAAGTCATTACATGTACTAATAAAACTCTCCCAGCCTGTGTTCCCACTACCTGGAGAATGGCAACAGGGCATAGTATCGGAGTGGAGCCAGCACAGCCAGTGAGGTGTCCAGCACCATGGCCTTGATACTGAGGATCCCGCTCTGACATCAGCACACCTGCCACGTTCAGACAGGTGCTCACCATTGTCGTGACTTTACTTGATGACTGTTATTTATTTCATCCACTAACTGTGTTTAATTGCCGCCAGATAGTTAATAATTTAACAATTAACTCATTAGGATTTGGGGCACCACGGAAGAAGTTGTTTAACGAGTTACCATCTCCAAAATTAAACTCTAGAAGATATATAAGTTATATATCGATAACAGTCACTTCTTAATCATTACCTCATATCAACAGTCATAACCTTCTTGGATTTGCAAGAACACCAGCCTCGAGCATTATTCAGTACTAAACAAATTGGTTTAATTATTTATTTACTAGCTAACTAAATATTAACAGAATACACATACACACTTACATAAGACAAAGGTCCCTAGTGGACTGACAAAATATGACGGCTTGTTACACATATGGAGAGGGGGTGGGGATAAGAGTGAACCACTACTTAGCTGTACCAGTGATTGTCTGAGAGGGGAGTTTTCTTCTCCTCTTCCTCGGGTAGATAGTCAAAGTTCCAAACCACAGCTGCAGACTGCCAGTGTCCTGGTCTGGTAAGTTAATTTTCTTCACCTCGTGTTGAGGTTGAGAGTTTCAACCATTTCAAACCTGTGGACCATGGTCTCATGTCTTTCTGGTCTGATATGTTCATTCTTTGCCAGTCCTTTTAAGCACTCTGGTCAAAAAGGGTGGTTCCATCACGCTGACAAGCATTCTGACCTCACTCGGGGCGTGGCTACTTAATGTGCAAAGAAAACCAAAATCACATTCCTATCTTAAAAAGCATACTTTCATCATTCTTCATATTGTATTCACATCAYATTGGATGAAAACTTGACAGTTAAACAGGGTTTCCTTCCTAAGTTACAATATTTGGTTTATACAGTTTTTAATTACATCAAAAATGACAAACAATATGACATTAGTTTTCTACATCTACCCACTGACCATTTCCAACATTTCCCGTTAGAGTTTTGGGCTGGCACAAGTATTCTGGGGACAAAGACATTCCATTGATTGATACTAGAGAGRCAAGAGATACAGGTGAAGTCGGAAGTTTACATACACTTAGGTTGGAGTCATTAAAACTCATTTTTCAACCACTCCACAAATTTCTTGTTAACAAACTATAGTTTTGCCAAGTCAGGTAGGACATCGACTTTGTGCATGACGCAAGTCATTTTTCCAACAATTGTTTACAGACAGATTATTTCACTTATAATTCACTGTATCACAATTCCAGTGGGTCAGACATTTACATACACTAAGTTGACTGTGCCTTTAAACAGCTTGGAAAATTCCTGAAAATTATGTCATGGCTTTAGAAGCTTCTGATAGGCTAATTGACATCAACTGGGTCAATTGGAGGTGTACCTGTGGATGTATTTCAAGGCCTACCTTCAAACTCAGTGCCTCTTTGCTTGACATCATGGGAAAATCAAAAGAAATCAGCCAAGACCTAAGGGAAAAAATGGTAGACTATTATTGTTTGTACAGATGAACATGGTACCTTCAGGCGTTTGGAAAGTCTGGTTCATCCTTGGGAGCAATTTCCAAACGCCTGAAGGTACCATGTTCATCTGTACAAACAATAGTACACAAGTATAAACACAATGGGACCACGCAGCCGTCATACCGCTCAGGAAGGAAACGCGTTCTGTCTCCTAAAGATTAATGTACTTTGGTGCGAAAAATGCAAATCAATCCCAGAACAACAGCAAAGGACCTTGTGAAGATGCTGGAGGAAACAGGTACAAAAGTATCTTTATCCACAGTGAAACGAGTCCTATATCAACATAACCTGAAAGGCCACTCAGCAAGGAAGAAGTCACTGCCCCAAAACCGCCATAAAAAATTACAGACTATGGTTTGCAACTGCACATGGGGACAAAGATTGTACTTTTTGGAGAAATGTTCTCTGGTTTGCTGAAACAAAAATAGAACTGTTTGGCTATAATGACCATCGTTATGTTTGGAGGAAAAAGGGGGAGTCTTGCAAGCCGAAGAACACATCCCAAACATGAAGCACGGGTGTGGCAGCATCATGTTGTGGGGGTGCTTTGCTGCAGGAGGGACTGGTGCACTTCACAAAATAGATGGCATAATGAGGGAAGAAAAATATGTGGATATATTGAAGCAAGATCTCAAGACATCAGTCAGGAAGTTAAAGCTTGGTCGCAAATGGGTCTTCCAAATGGACAATGACCCCGAGCATACTTCCATAGTTGTGGAAAATGGCTTAAGGACAACAAAGTCAAGGTATTGGAGTGGCCATCACAAAGCCCTGACCTCAATGCTATATACAATTTTTGGGAAGAACTGAAAAAGCGTGTGCGAGTAAGGAGGCCTACAAACCTGACTCAGTTACACCAGCTCTGTCAGGAGAAATGGGCCAAAATTCACCTAACTTATTGTGGGACGCTTGTGGAAGGCTACCCGAAACGTTTGACTCAAGTTAAACAAAACAAAGGCAATGCTATCTTTGGCGTACAGCAGGTCAGCCACCAGGGGGAGACTCGTCGAGGCCTGGTGACAGACAGTGTATACATCACGAGGCGATGGCTCCATCTGCTGGACGTGCCAGGTCTCGGTGGGTTCTCCGGCCAGGACTAATTGTGGCTGATTGGGAGTTGGTGAGTAATCAAGGGCTGATTGCTCACCAGCTGTGTAAGTCCCATAAAGCTGCCAGAAGGGCAGCACACAGGGAGAGGGGGGAAGAAAGGACTCCCGTATAGTTGGGGATGGTTACAGAGGTAACAGGAGTGAGTTCAGTTTGATCCCCACAGGATACAGCAAGACCCGGAGCCCAGAAGACGGTATCCCGGAGAGGGTCTTATGGGGGAGACCTATCCTTTCCTTTGATTTATTATTTAAATAAACAACCTTGAAACCGAGCTAATCCTACTCTGTCCATGTCTGATCTGTGTAAACGTCTTGACCAAACCCCCTGATCTGCCACATACCAAATACTAARTGAGTGTATGTAAACTTCTGACCCACTGGTAATGTGATGAAAGAAATAAAAGCTGAAATAAATCATTCTCTCTACTAWTATTCTGACATTTCACATTCTTAAAATAAAGTGGTGATCCTAACTGACCTAAGACAGGGAATTTTTACTGGATTAAATGTCAGGAATTGTGAAAAACTGAGTTTAAATGTATTTGGCAAAGGTGTATGTAAACTTCCGACTAAAACTGTAGTTGTCTCCTGTTTAATTTACGACCAGGTGTGAGGTGTCAGAAACCGGCCCAGCCCCCCCTTTACTCCTCTGTGGTTGAGAGAGGCCCTGGCCATTGACAACCATTACCAAGCTGATRTGAGCCCTTGGATCCTCACGTGTATCATGACAGTCCCCCTCTGGTGTGTTCAGCCTTGGATGGATTCTGCAAGTTGCAACCCACCATAAAAATGAACACGGGGCTGTCCTGGTTTGTGGATCATCGTAGCGGTCCCCCTCTGGAGGTTTACCTTGGTAGACTGAAACCTGTTCAGAATGAGTCTGACTTCATCAGATCATTTCCGTGTCACTGACCYTGTGTCAGTAAGAATCGATATCGACCTCAAGACATATGTTAAGGGGACCTGRAGTAGTTTTACTACACGTCAATGTGTCTTACACCATTGTAGTGGTGATAGGTATGAAGGATTCTTTTTCATAGCTATGTTATCCACGGAYGAGCTAACCTCACGKCAGAAGTATGGTATACACACTGAACCAGTCATACGAGGTGTGATCATGGTTCATGGTTTCTCATAACTTTCCTCCTGAATGGACAGTTCTATGTATTAGTGACATGTGTGTTAACCATCAGAAGTGTGTTTTTGGAGACTCCCTTCCATGTTTTGCAATCTGAGTGACTACTACCTCCTCTGTCGCTGTCAATGGCGATTCAAATTGTGAGGTCTCTAAACCTTCTTCCTGATTGTGGCTGGACTGACTGTTGCTGGCAGTGGTACTGGTACCCAAGGTGACCAGCTATCCTACAGATTTATTCTGAAATGTTATCCTACCAAAACACATGATTAGAGCATTTTACTAGATTAATTGTAGTTGAGACTACACATGGCAAGAAATTATTATTGTTACCATTTGTTTTTGGAGGTGGAAGTCCACTGGACTTCTTATACAACCGGGGTGGTACACCACAGTGATATCTCAGATGCATTCTAAGGTTATCCCCGTCGAGGGGCTTGTCCGCTCCTCTCTGTTCTCGTGGGGAAGTTTACAACTTGATTTGTTTCCTTATCGGGTGGCCTCGTACAGTGTTGCACYAAGTTTCGACCCCCCCACCGGGCTCGGGTCGTGTTGGTGTCCGAGGCACAAACTAAAAGGTCGGACCCTTTGTACGAGTTGTCAGGAGCCGTGTTGTTAGTAGATTGGCTGTGATCTTTCAACCAAATCTCTTTGTGTTTGTGCTTCAAAACGCTCAGTGGCTGTCGTGGCCTGCCAGTCACCACAGCATCCGCGTGTGGCAACCGTTCCAGCACCTGCGAACTGAGATGAGGATATCTTTCTGTGATGTCGCACAGTGTTTCACCAGTGGGAGTCATCGGGTCAGTGAGGGACTGATGCCATTAGTGTCATAGAAAAGGGTTTCAGTCCTTTCAAAATGGAAAATGTATCTTCGGAAGCAGAGTCCACTCTGCACATTGATGRTTTTATTCCTGCTTGCGGAAGTGTCTGAAGGACAAGATAAGTTAATCTTAGTGACGGTATCACATGACTCCAAGGAGGAGGGAAGTTGCTCAATCACAGAGACTGCAGGCTCAAAATCATGAAAAMAATAGTCAAACAGGTTTACTGATTGAATATGACGAGATATTGTAATATCCGCTTGAGTCAGGTTCTGCACCAAGAGGTGTCAAATGGTCTTTTTCCKGAGGGGTTCTTTCGACAGACACCCCTTGTGGATGACTGTGTTGCAGCTAGCGTTAGGAGAAGACAGTGTGGTCAGTGGAGACGGCACGGTTACCTATGACCATATTTGGTTGGTTTTCCAGTCCATTAGTSGGATCAAACGATCCATCAAGTCTGCTCCGAGTAGCAGGTGTTCAGTTTCAAGGCTGGTAACATACACAGGGTGAACAAGTGATAGGTCTTTGAGTACATATTAGTACATATTCTGTCACGAAGTTTCAGCATGAGTCTCAATGTGAGAGGCGAGGTAGTCTGAGTGAAACCTCGAAGTTTAGTGTCGCATCGTTCCGTTTTTAACCAATGTTCAGCTGAGTTCAAAGCCCCATTGAAATCATTGAACAATGTTTGAGAGGTAAGTGATATTGTCGAGACCAAATCAATTAGCGCATTACAGGTTAAGCAGTCCTCCAGGACTGTTTTGAGGTATGGCCTCTCTGAGTTGCGTTTTGTGATCATATTCCCCACAAAGTGGAGTGAACGTTCGCAACGGCGTGATGTGTCATTTGTGTTCACGGTTAAAACAGATCGACTCATCGGAGTTTGAGTGGAATTGGCTATTGTGATGTTTACTTTGTGCGTTGCAATATTTGTATCTGAGTCTATAGTACAAGGCTTGTTTCTTGATCGAGTGGGCCCTGGATAGGCTCTCGTAATTTGATTGTGTCCAACCTCGCAAATGGTGTACATTTTGGCAAACCTGTTGTCCGGCAAATCCACGCCTAGTCATGGTTTTGGCAGTTTTGTACTTCTCTGAGCAAAGCTTCTAGAGAGTATTGGTTTATGCTTGGGTCATCATTGAAGCTTTTGTTACCCTTGTTACCCTTGGGCCTTGACACTTTGTGTGGGTAGGCTGCAGGAACTTAGCGATCAGGTTGATCGTAGTGGTAGTCGTTTCGCTGGCGATGTACTTTATAGCTATTTTGACAGTGGTGGTTATTGGTATCGTGGTTTCGTGGTCTCACCACCTTCGTTGCGCACCATCTCTCAACGCTCCTATCTCTGTTAACGCACCCTCAAACTGGGGTGAGTGTTCCTGTTCAATTTTCAAAACCCGAGATGTCAAGGCTCTTTGATGCCTCAAAAGCTGTGCCCGCAAGCTCTCTAAATTCTGAGATTGGCAAACCAATGTGGGCTGCAGGGCCCAACTAGCTAATGAAGCGGGGATAAATGTTTAACAGAAACATTTATTTGAATGGCAATAGCTCTTCCATTCCTGTTCCAGAAGAGGAAAGAACTGATCCCAGCCACGAAAGCTGCCAGAGCGCATGGGGACATTGCTTACATCCGCTATGACAGGCTCATTGTCCACCCTCCATCCCAGAAGCCTGGAAGGGATAAGAGAGCCAAGCATATGGGTTCGTAGCTTCAACCTCGCAGCACACACACATACACACACACCAATTGATTAATGGACTGCTGAATGTAGACTTTATTCTCTTTCTTTGTTTTCTCTTTTCAGTATTATGTCCATCTCTGATAAGCTACCCAGGAAAGGGCTGAAAACTGCACATATTAATATATGTAGCGTTAGAAATAAGGTTCATTAAATCAATAACTTGCTAACATCAGATAGCATTCATATATTTGCCATTTCTGACTCACTTAGATAATTCATTTGATGATACAGCAGTAGCAATACAAGGATATAACATCTATAGAAGATACAGAAATGCTTAATGGGGGAGGTGTAGCTGTATAATTTTAGAGCCATACCCCTGTAATGCTTGGAGAAGATCATATGTCAAGTGTTATTGAGGTGTTGTGGTTGCAGGTTCACTTGGCACATCTAAAGCCTTCTCTTTTGGAGTGTTGCTGTAGGCCACCAAGTGCTAACAGTCAGTATCTAAATAATATGTGTGAATTGCTTGATAATGTATGTGATGTAAACAGAGAGGTCTACTTTCTTGGGGACCTGAATATAAGCTGTCCGCTCAAGAGGACGTTTCTTACTGTAACCAGTGCCTGTATTCTGGTTCAGGTTATTAATAAACCTACCAGGGTGTTTACAAAACACTTCAGGAGCAAGATCATCCACATGTATCGATCACATTTTTACTAATAGCGCAGAACTTTGTTATAAAGCTGTATCCGTACCCATTGGATGCAGTGATCARAATATAGCGGCTATATCCAGGAAAGCCAAGGTTTCAACAGCAGGGCCTAAAATAGTGTATAAGAGATCCTACAAAAYACTTTGCTGTCGCTCTTATGTGGATGATGTTGAAAATATTTCAATGTCTYATGTGATTAATGAGGAGCATCCAGACACTGCACTTGATGAATTTATGAAATTGCTTCTTCCAGTTATTGATAAACATGCACCTGTTAAGAAACTGACTGTTAGAACTGTTAAGGCTCCATGGATTGATGAGGAATCAAATGTATAGTTGAAAGAGATGGGGCAAAAGGAGTGGCTAATACGTCTGGCTGTACATCTGACTGGCTTACTTACTGCAAATTGAGAAATTATGTGACTAACCTCAACAAAAAGAAGAAGAAACTGTGTTATGAAGCCAAGATCAATGATATAAAGAATAATGGAAAACAACTTTGGAGTACTTTAAATGAAATTATGGGCAGAAAGACAAATTCAACTCCATCTTTCGTATTCATCACAAAACCATTTGATGTTGCCAATTATTTTAATGCTATTTCACTGGCAAAGTGGGTAAACTTAGGCAGGAAATGCCAACAACGAACAGTGAGCAATTGTATTCATGCATAAAAAAACTAATAATGAAAGAAAAGCATTGCAAGTTTGAATTTTGTAAAGTTAGTGTGGGAGAGGTGGGAAAATTATTGTTATCGATCAATAATGACAAACCTCCTGGCATTGACAACTTGGATGGAAGCCAACGTAATTCTGCTACCCAAGAGAGGTAAAGCGGCCTTTACTGGTTCTAACAGCAGACCTGCCAGCTCTTAGCAAACTGTTGGGAAAAAATGTGTTTGACCAAATATAATGTTTCTCTGTTAACAACAGACTTTCAGCATGATTATAGAGGGCACTCAACATGTACTGCAATGACACAAATGACTGATGATTGTTGAAATAAAWTGATAATAAGAAGATTGTGGGAGCTGTACTGTTAGATTTCAGTGAAGCCTTTGATATTATTGACCATAACCTGTTATTGAAAAAAACGTACACTACCGTTCAAAAGTTTAGGGTCACTTAGAAATGTCCTCGTTTTTTAAAGAAAGAAAAAAAAAAGTCCATTAAAATAGCATCGGAAATACAGTGTAGACATTGTTAATGTTGTAAATGACTATTGTAGCTGGAAACGGCAGACCTTTTATGGATTATCTACATAGGTGTACAGAGGCCCATTATAAGCAACCATCACTCCTGTGTTTCAATGGCACGTTGTGTTAGCTACTACAAGTCTATAATTTTAAAAGGCTAATTGATCATTAGAAAACCRTTTTGCAATTTTCTAATGGAATTATCCAAGCTGTTTAAAGGCACAGTCAATTTAGGGTATGTAAACTTCTGACCAACTGGAGTGAATTATAATCTGAATAATCTTAAAAAATCTGTCTGTAAACAATTGTTGGAAAAATTACTTGTCATGCACAAAGTAGATCTAAGTCCTAACCGACTTGCCAAAACTATAGTTGGTTAACAAGAAATGTGTGGAGTGGTTGAAAAGTCAGTTTTAATGACTCCAACCTAAGTGTATGTAAACTTCCGACTTCAACTGTACATACAGTACATATATACAGTATGTGTATATATATATATATATTTTGTTTTTCTATAAAGTTTGGGTTTTGAGTTGTTGGAAGCTGTCAAAACGATTTTTATCTATTTATAGACGTTAATGAATCAATACTGGATCAGTAATGTGGGAGTTGGACGTCAATTAATTTGCAAATGCAAATTTAATTGATTAATCAATGTTAATGATTAATCATGCCTTTATAGGCCATCTGGGAATTAAACGTTAACTGACCTGAAAGTCTCGCTGTATCTAGGTTAAGATTGACAGTTTAATATGTCTCATTGGTTGGAACAAATTAGTGAGGTCCTTATCCCAATTATTCAACCTGGCAAAAGGTACGTTTGGCAATTTAACTTCCTTGTTAAATCGAATGAGACCATAATATCCAATCAGTTGAGATTGGTTGGATATTATTCAAGTGTAACCGGTTGTTACAAACGTGAGATGACGTTGGCCCTCACAATGAAAATATTTTTTCACCACAAAAAAACACCACTTGCGTCATGCACAAAGTAGATGTCCTAACCGACTTGCCAAAACTATAGTTTGTTAACAAAAAAATTGTGGAATGGTTGAAAAACTAGTTTTAATGACTCCAACCTAAGTGTATGTAAACTTRCGACTTCAACTGTACATGCACTACCGATCAAAAGATTTAGAACACCTACTCATTCAATTATAATTTTTTTATTTTTTTACTATTTTCTACATTGTATATCATAAGGTGAATGCACCAATTTGTAAGTCGCTCTGGATAAGAGCGTCTGCTAAATGACTTAAATGTAAATGTAAATGGTCACCACCTGCAGAACCACTCTTTTATTGGGGGTGTCTTGCTAATTGCCTATAATTTCCACCTTTTGTCTATTCCATTTGCACAACYGCATGTGCAATTTATTGTCAATCAGTGTTGCTTCCTAAGTGGACAGTTTGATTTCACAGAAGTGTGATTGACTTGGAGTTACATTGTGTTGTTTAAGTGTTCCCTTTATTTTTTGAGCAGTGTATTTAACCAAAGCCTAAAGGAGTGTGTGTGCCTGTGGAAGGAAGCTAATGTAATTCCACTTCCTAAAAATAGTAAATCACCCTTTGCTGGCTCTAACAGCCGCCCAATCAGTTTTCTGCCGGTTCTTGGTAAACTGATAGAGAGAATTGCGTTTGACCAAATGCAATGCTATTTTCAGAGAAGAAGTTAACTACTGACTTTCAGCATGCATATAGAGAATTGCACTCAACTTGTACAGCACTGCTCAGATGACAGATTGGTTGAAATAAATGGATACTACGATTTATAGTTGGAGCTGTATTGTTAGATTTCAGTGCAGCCTTTGATGTTATTGATCATAATTTGTTATTGAATAAACTCATTGCTATGGCTTTATATCACCTGCTATCACATTGTTGGAGAGTTATTTATCCAATAGCACCCAGAGAGTGTTTTTCAATGGAAGCTCCCCTAACATCAGATATGTACAGTGCGGTGTCCCTCAGGGCAGTTGCTTTTGGACTTACTATTCTCTATTTTTACAAATTATTTGCCACTGGTCTTACACAAAACCTGAATGACTATCTACATGGATGATTACACACTCTACATGTCAGCACCCAAAGCCAGCAAGCTCACTGAAATTKTAAATAAGGAGTTACAGTCAGTATCAGAATGGGTGATTAATAATAAACTGGTCTAAAATACATCTAAAACTAAAAGCATTGTATTGGGTTCAAAACATTCTCTAAGACCTAAACCTCAACTGGAGTTGTGCATAAAGGGTATTGAGKAAGRTSAGGAAGCTAAACTCCRAGGTATAACATTGGATGGTCAATTATCATGGTCAGGTCATATTGACAAAGTCGTTGTGAAGATGGGGAGAGGTATGTCTGTTACAAAAAGATGTTCTGAGTTTGACACAAAAATCAACTGTACTAGTTGATCAGGCACTGGTCTTGTCCCATCTTGATTACTGKACGGTAATATGGWCAAGTGCAGCAAAGAYAGACCTAGCAAAGCTGCAGCTGGCTCAAAACAGAGCAGCARGCCTTGCCCTTAACTGCACATACAAAACWAACATCAACAACATGCTTACCAGTATTTCCTGGRTGAGGGTTGAAGAGAAATTAACTGCATCTCCTAGTTATGATAAATATTAGTGATTAAAATTCCAGATTGTCTGCATAATCAAATAACATTCAGCTCAGACACCCATACATACCCAACAAGACATGCCACCAGGGGTCTCTTCACAGTCCAAAACAAATTCATGGCAATTTACAGTAGTATACAGAGCCATGATCACATTGAACTCCCTTCCATCTCCAATTACTCAAGAAAACAGCAACATGTACTGTAAAAAAAATGGATTAAACAACATATCATGACTGTGACTATGAAAAAAAACAATCTTTTTTGTTTGATTGTTTGTATTATTTTTGTTGTGGTATTGTTTGAATATCTTATTTTACATTTGTGTGACTGTCCTTGTTTATCAGTTTTTTGTTACTTGTCATGTTTTGTGTTTTTGTGGACCCCTGGAAGAGTAGCTGCTGCTTCTGCAAAAGCTAATGTGAATCCCAAAAATCTGTCAATAGCGCCACTTTCAGTCTCCGCAATATTGCATTCCCCCATCCACTCCTGTAGCATCCATGAAGGGAAGAAMAGAAGAGAGGAAGGGAAACAGCTTTGTGGAATAAAATGCAGCCGTAGAGAATCAGTAAATAAGCACACTCTCCTCCTCCGATCCAGACAGTTGGGACTAAACTAACAGAGCAGGTGTAAGCCACAACAGTTCAGAGTGTTCTTATCTATTAGCTCTCATGGTGTTGACATCATCTCATCTCAGAATGGGACAGATCGACACTAATTTCCAAGCCGCCATATGCTGCCTAGGGCCAACCCTGACAGGGAACACACACTAGTCAACATATGCCTCAAGGTTGCCACTTCACTTTACCCTAGCGTAGCCATGGATACCTGGCAGCTCAGGGAAAACTGGACGAGTAAATAAATTCATGGGCAGTTAGGTGCAGTTTTGAGAATCAGATGGGACACGTTCCCAAACTGTGTCTATGTTAGTGTTTTTACAATTGTGTGTTTGTTCAATGAGTGGACAGTCATTTACGGCAGACACACAGTAGTACCGAATGTTCATGCAACACAGTAACCTCAATAACAGTCAAGCAATCAACATGAAAATACTTTATTACATTTTCAAGTGATAAGCAGCTAGATCTTTTTCAAAGTCCATCCTGTTTCAGATATCACAGGTTCCCGCACAATCTTTACCTTCATCTCTTTCTCCTCCTCCTGTACCAACTTTTTATATATTCCTCTTCATCACCATCATCATCATCATCATCATCATCATCACTGTTAGTTCCCATGTCCCTCTCCTGCTCATCATCCTCTTCCTGCCACCCTATTGCCATCAGTTTCTGGAACACCTCAAACTTCTCCTGCGTTGCCATGGCGATGTTGGTGAGGTAGGTTTCTTCGGCGATGGCGAGAATGTCGTTAAGTTTGGGGTTGATGATGAGCGTCTGGCCGTTCTTGACGGGGGTCTGGTACCGCCCCTAGTGCTCCAGGAAGCAGTGTCTATAGCGTACCGCCGCCATGGTTACCCAGAACAGCTTGGAKTTCACCATCTCCGTCTGCTTGACCCKCATGCGGAAGMAGGCGTACTGCRGAGAGGGATGGGGAAAACAGGTGTAAGAAGAGAAAGAAAACTAATGTCAAATATTTGACATAAAGGACAAACATACTCAAAAACATATAGGCTTAATTTTCAGCAAAATGTTTTTGTAGTCTTGCAGCTAAAGCATGAACCAATCAATTTATTATATCTTTACTGCGTTGAGAATACAGTCTCCTTTCAATAGCCTTGTCTTTTTTATCTTACTCTTCTACTCCATCATWATAATTCCCAGTGAGTCTGACCTGAAAAAGCCTTGTAGCCAAAATTTGCTTTCAATCCCATTCAAATATTTTACCTTAATCCCAACTCCCAGTGAGTGTGACCTCTGACCTGGAACTTGTACTCTAGCTCTCCCAGGTCATCCTGCACCATGGCTGGAGAGTCTCTGAAGAGGTCAGTGACCTGCTGGACAGTGAAGGTGCACTTCTCTCTGAGAAACCTGGCCACTGTGATTACCCTCCTCGGAGGAAGGGTCAGGATCTGGGGGTAGTGGCCCCACCACCCGCTGCAGATTGCCTGGAGAGAGAGAGACACACAGGGGAGATTGTGTTCGAGAGCATCCATGGAAAATGGGTGGAAGATGTTATGCACATACACATCCAATAGCTTTGTGAATAAATACAATAAATAACACTTAGACCACTATGATCCAGCTCTAGGCCTATCTCAAACTGTGATGTGGTAACAACACCCTCAACCTGTATAACCTGAGACAATACAATGCAAAGAGAGGTTCATCCTCTCAACTTCAAGCAGCCCTAGTCTCCTCAGGTTGTCCATACGTTGCTGCAGTTGAGTGCCCTTCACATAGAACAACTCTGGACACTTCTCCAACACACTAGACGAGAATAGAGCCATGAGAGCCATGAGAATAGAAAAGGCATGTTCACTCTGCCCTCCTCGACGCCTGGTTGCTGCCTCTAAGAGTTGATCTGCCTGGTTGTCTGTGAAGCCCATGTCGAGGAGAGCTTGCAGGGATAGCTCCCTGCCCGGACGCAGTTGGTGCTGTGACAGGTCAGTATGCTGATGCTGGGTGCTAGTCTGGTTGTTGGTAGAAATGTCTGCATGTTGTGAAAACTGGTTGTCACACATTGTGTCTCCCAAGGATGGTTCTTAGACTCAGGACAGGGCAGGTTGAATATATATGTTTTTTATAACTAAACCAAGATAGACTACAGCCTGTCGTTTCAAATGGGAACAAACGAGCCATAGTGGGCAGAACAAGCAAGTAGGTGGGCAGAGCCAAGCACAGTTCTAGCGACATTTGCATAGTTCCGTTGGGGAACGCCTACGCTGTGAAGTGCACGTGTGCAATAACTCAATTCGCCTTTGCACTCCTTCTAAACAACACCATTTTTTGAAACTCTGGCAAAGGGTAAAGAATACAAAACTTGTCCACTCTGCTCGTAACAGATTTGAGTTTTGAGAGCAGTAAACTGTATTGAGATGAAATGTTTCATTGATGYGTAAATTAACAGAATGTCAGCCAAAATCCATCTCATTCCATATTCTCKCACTGSAGGCCACTGGGCTTCCTCTCACGACRATATTMYSTAGTGAGTGGGAATGCCAACCGGATGCTTKACATTTATACATCTGATGAAATATCGGTCTCATTATTCTATCTATGCCCTTACCYTTTTAAATATAAACTTAAATTGGGTGATAGAGTTGGGAAGTCCCAAGAATCCTGTTTGGACTACTCCCTAGCATATTGGAACCCTGTTCCAGTCGTATATTTGTGATTTTGTTGAAAATAGTAGAATATAAACACTTCAATAATAATCTACGCATTCACCTGCAAGTAGGGGATCAGAATATATACAGTACCAGTCAAAAGTTTGGACACACCTAGTCATTCAAGGGTTTAACTTAATTTGTGGAATTCCTTATCTTCTTAATGCATTTGAGCCAATCAGTTGTGTTGTGACCAGGTAGGGGTGGTATACAGAAAGATAGCCCTATTTGGTAAAATACCAAGTCCATATTATGGCAAGAACCGCTCAAATAAGCAAAGATAAATGACAGTCCACCATTACTTTAAGACATGAAGGTCAGTCAATGCGGAACATTTGAAGAACTTTCAAAGTTTCTTCAAGTGCAGTCGCAGAAACCATCAAGTGCTATGATAAAACTGGCTCTCATGAGAACCGCCATAGGAAAGGAAGACCCAGAGTTACCTCTGCTGCAGAGGATAAGTTCATTTGAGTTACCAGTCTCAGAAATTGCAGCCCAAATAAATGCTTCACAGAGTTCAAGTAGCATACACATCTCTACATCAAATGTTCAGAGGAGACTGCGTGAATCAGGGCTTCCTTTTGGAATTTCTGCAAAGAAACCACTACTTAAGGACACAAATAATAATAATAGACTTGCTTGGGCCAAGAAACACAAGCAATGGACATTAGACAGGTGGAAATCTGTCCTTTGGTCTTATGAGTCCAAATTTGAGATTTTTGGTTCCAACCACTGTGCCATGGGGTCATATTGCACTTCCTAAGTCTTCCACTAGATGTCAACAGTCTTTAGAACCTTGTTTGAGGCTTCTACTGTGAAGTGGGGGCGAATGAGAGCTGAATCAACCAGAGGTCTGCCAGAGTGACCTGCGTTCCATTGCAATTCTAAAGACAAAAGGAATTCTCCGGTTGGAACATTATTGAAGATTTATGTTAAAAACATCCTAAAGATGGATTCTATACATCGTTTGACATGTTTCTACGAACTGTAATATAACTTTTTAAACTTTTTGTCTGAACTTTTGCCTGGACTTGCCCACGCCTTGTGAGTTTGGATTTGTTTACCAAACGCGCTAGCAAAAGGAGATATTTGGACATAAATGATGGACTTTATCGAACAAAACAAACATTTATTGTGGAATTGGGATTACTGGGAGTGCATTCTGATGAAGATCATCAAAGGTAAGTGAATATTTATAATGCTATTTCTGACTTTTACTGACTCCACAACATGGCGAGTATCTGCATGGCTTGTTTTTGTGTCTGAGCGCCGTACTCAGATTATTGCATGGTTTGCTTTTTCCGTAAAGCTTTTTTGAAATCTGACACAGCGGTTGCATTAAGGAGAAGTATATCTATAGTTCTGTGCATAATACTTGTATCTTTTATCAAAGTTTATTATGAGTATTTCTGTAAATTGATCGGGTTCTCTGAAAATTTGACGGATGTTTTTGAGGCACAACATTACTGACCATAAAGCGCCAATGTAAACTGAGATTTTTGATATAAATATGAACTTTATCGAACAAAACATACATGTATTGTGTAACATGAAGTCCTATGAGTGCCATCTGATGAAGATCATCAAAGGTTAGTGATACATTTTATCTCTATTTCTGCTTTTTGTGACTCCTCTCTTTGGCTGGAAAATGGCTGTGTGTGTTTTTGTGACTAGGCTCTGACCTAACATAATCATATGGTGTACTTTCGCTGTAAAGTCTTTGAAATCGGACACAATGGGTAGATTAACAAGAAGTTAAGGTTTAATTTGGTGTATTGCACTTGTGAATGTATGAAAGTTACATATTTCTAAAAAATATTTTTCTGCTAGCGGAACCCCTAGCCATAAGAAGCTATTTTGCTGATAATGGGCCTCTGTACGCCTATGTAGATATTCCATWAAAAATCTGCCGTTTCCAGCTACAATAGTAATTTACAACATTAACAATGTCTACACTGTATTTCTGATCAATTTAATGGACKAAAAAATTGCTTTTCTTTAAAAAACAGGGACATTTCTAAGTGACCCCAAACTTTTGAWAGGTAGTGTATATATGATAATAATAATAAATTACTGTTGTATCAATATGTTTTGACCATTACAGTTTACAATCCAGGGATAKTCCAAGTAGTTTAGTCACCTCAACTTGCTCAATTTCCACATTATCTATAACAAGATTTAGTTGAGGTTTAGGGTTTAATGAATGATTTGTCCCAAATACAATGCTTTTCGTTTCAGAAATATTTAGGACTATTTTATTCCTTGCCACCCACTCTGAAACTAACTGCAGCTCTTTGTTAAGTGTTGCAGTCATTTCAGTCGCTTTAGTAGCTGACGTGTATCGTGTAGAGTCATCCGKATACATAGCACGTCATTAGTGAAGATTGAAAAAAGTAAGGGGCCTATACTACTGCCCTGGGGAATTCCTGATTCTACCTGGATTATGTTGGAGAGGCTTCCATTAAAGAACAACCTCTGTGTTCTGTTAGACAGGTAACTCTTTATCCACAATATAGCGGYGTGTAAAGACATAACACATACYTTTTTCCAGCAGCAGACTATGATTGATAATGTCAAAAGCCGCACTGAAGTCTAACGAAACAGCCCCCGCAATCTTTTTATCATCAATTTCTCTCAGCCAATCATCAGTCATTTGTTGGCCAGGTGGAACGGTAGRGTCCCACCTGGCCAACATCCGGTGAAATTGCAGACCGCGAAATTCAAACTACAGAATTATAAATATAAAATTTTCACAAAATCACAAGTGTAATACATCAAAATAAAGCTTAACTTCTTATTAATCCAGCCGCTGTGTCAGATTTCAAAAAGTTTCCCTCCTTCAAAATGCATACAAAATGAATCCCAAACGTTACTAATAAACTTTTCCAAACAAGTCAAACAACGTTTATAATCAAACCTTAGGTACCCTAATACATAAATAAACGCTCAAATTTAAGACGGAGAATCGTTATTGTCTTTACCGGAGAAAAATACCAAAGAACGCGTTCTCATTCACGCGCTTGGAAACACTACAGACAAAATGGTAGCCACCTAGAAAAACTACAATTTCTGGCTCATTTTTCCAAAAACCAGCCTGAAACTCTTTCTAAAGACTGTTGACATCTAGTGGAAGCCCTAGGAACTGCAATCTGGGAGGACTTCACCTTATAATAAAAGTGACAGCCATTGAATATAGTGGTAGGCTGAATTTTGTCTTTTTGGGATGGTTTGTCCTCAGGTTTTCGCTTGCCATATCAGTTATGTTATACTCACAGACATTATTTTAACAGGTTTAGAAACTTTAGAGTGTTCACTATCCAAATCTAACAAGTATATGCATATCCTAGCTTCTGGGCCTGAGTWACAGGCAGTTTACTTTGGGCACGCTTTTCACCCGGACGTGAAAATACTGCCCCCTACCCAAGAGATGTTAGGTGCTGTGCTTGTTGAATGTCCTTACCTATAAGTGTGCTGAAAGTCTGTTGTCAATTTCTTTACTGTAAAATAGCAWTGTATCTGGTAAAACACAATTRTTCCCAAAAGTATACTAAGAGTTGGTAACAGAKTGATTGGTTGGCTATTTCAAATCAAATTTTATTGGTCACAWACACATATTAAGCAGATGTTATTGCGGGTGTAGCGAAAAGCTTATTGAGTTAAAAGTACATTATTTTCTTTAGGAATGTAGTCAAGTAAAAGTTGTAAAGAATACAAATGCCAATGAGCCAGTAAAGGGTGCTTTACTATTCTTAGGTAGCAGAATGACTTTTGCTTCCCTCCAGSCCTGGGGGCGCGCACTTTTTTAGTCGGCTTAAATTGAAAATATGCAAATAGGAATGACAATATCGTCCGCTATTATCCTCAGTAATTTTCTATCCAAGTTGTCAGAGCCCGGTGGCTTGTCATTGTTGATAGACAACAAATGTTTTCACCTCTTTCACAATCCCTTTACGGAATTTAAAATTACAACACTTGTCTTTCATAATTTGTTCAGATATACTTGAATGTGTAGTGTCAGCATTTGTTGCTGGCATGTCATGCCAAAGTTTGCTAATCTTGCCAATTAATAAATCATTCAAGTAGTTGGCAATATCAGTCGGTTTTGTGATTAATGAGCCATCATAGTGTAGTTTCTTKTTTTTCTTTTTATTCAGTTTAGTCACATGATTTCTCAATTTGCAATACGTTTGCCAATCGGTTGTGCAGCCATACTTATTTGCCATTCTTTTAGCCTCATCCCTCTCAACCAAACAATTTTTAAATGCCTCATCAATRCAKGGGGATTTAACAGTTTTTACAGTCATTTTCTTAATGGTTGCACGTTTATTAGTAACTGGAATAAGCAATTTCATAAATGTGTCAGTTTGCTCCTCATTACACACCATGGACAAACAAATAATCTTTCCATCAACAACATAGGAATCACTACAAAACTTATTTATTAACCTCTTATACACTTATACACTTATACACCTCTTAWACACTATATTAGGCCCAGCCTTTGGAATTTTCGTTTTCCTATGGCTACCTTATTGTGATCACTACATCCGATGGATCTGGATACTGCTTTCAAGCAAATTTCTGCAGCATTAGTAAAGATGTGATCAATACATGTTGATGATTTATTTCCTGTGCTGTTTGTAACTACCCTGGTAGGTTGACTGATAACCTAAACCAGGTTGGGAGGCACTGGTTACAGTTTGAAGCTTTTTCTTGAGTGGGCAGCTTGATGAGTGCCTGTCAATATTTAAATCTCCCAGAAAATATACCTCTCTGTTGATATCAAATACATTTTCAAGCATTTCACACATGTTATCCAGATACAAAACTCATCTGGCACTAACTTCGTTAACTTGATGGCTAGCAGCTTAGCGGCTCTGTCAAGCAGGCTTCAACCTGTCTGTTAAGCGGGATTACGAGACAAGATATAGCGGTCCTAGCTGGGGCGGCAGCATAGCCTAGTGGTTAGAGTGTTGACTAGTATCCAAAACGTTGCAAGATCAAATCCCCGAGCCAGCAAGGTACAAATCTGTAATTCTGCCACTGAACAAGGCAGTTAACCCACTGTTCCTAAGCTGTCATTGAAAATAAGAATTTGTTCTTAACTGAGTTACCTAGTTAAATAAAGGTAAAATAAATAAAAAAGCTAACCGCATCACGGAATCCACGCAAAAACAAGTTTGGTATTTATATTTAACGAATACTGGTTATGTTTTATTCAAAAATAACAAACCGAGTGTTTCCAGCATACAATGTTCAGCTGCGCACTCTGATTTCACACTACTTTTGGATTATAATTGGATTTTAAGGCTCGTATAAATGTCCTGCTTAATTTAATGTTTGTGTCATCATCGCAAATTAACGGCATTATACTTAATTAAAAAACCTTTCAACTTCAACCGGTAAAATGGCTCTTTGGCTAGCTTTTTCTACAGCCTATATCAATGAGCGGTAGCATTCTAGCTAACAACTGCTGCATCCAAAYTAGTTATTTTGCAAAGATCACAACCAAATATAATCTTAGCGACTGTTCAAGCAAGAAACAAAACATAATTGTAAGCATAAGAGAACACAAAAAAGTTAATTTATTTAGATGTAATAAAAACGTAAATCTAGGCTATGTTGAATGGGCGCAGATGGCGATGACTTTCTTATTGTCGCCAAGAATCATGCGCATCTGTGCCTGAAGTCAGTGTGTCATCTACTGGAAAAGGGTCTGACTCCCTACACTGGCTCTGGGGCCTGCGAGGGTGGGAACACACGAGACAGAACTTCATGTAGCTCATCAGATGTGAAATGTTTGAATTAATCCTCGAAATCATTCAGCTTCAGAAACAATCATTTAAATGTTCCTAAATGTCTCTAAATAATGCTAATTGAACCATTCTCAACAGCACATCAGAACGCYACATATGGTTGTTGTTGTTGAACGCGTTGAACGCCGAAACTTGAACTAAAGACCTCAGTTTCAAAGCTGACAGTGTTTTTTGGTACTTTCATTTTATTTTGGATCCTACGCCTCTTTTCGGCTAAATTGCTGTGCCCGCTCTGGTCTGGTGGAAGTTTGGCCACAGTGTCGGCTCTCCACAGCCAACTGGCCGGTGCTCGGCAGGGTTCCATCCCTGAGGGGGTCTTCCCCTTCCCTGGAGAACAGAGTTGTTCTCGACCCAACCAACCAGCCATGGAGGTACGTCACTCGCCGCCAAGTCGAAGAAAGCGTCCTCTGGCAACGGGGGTCTCCATGGAGATGTTGAACCCGGAACTGACATAGACCAGAAACAGCTTTGCCACCCTGGATCCAGAGGTTCCGGCGCCTTCTTCATTGGGGGCTTCTCATTCAAGATCGAATCCGGAGGTACCTGCATCTTTGTCCTCGGTTCTGTCTCCCTCTTCGGTGGCTTCTACCTCAGGTTCAGATCCTTGGAGCTCCCACCCTCATCAGACCGTGAGGCTGCCTGAGAGACCGACCCGTTCAACATCACCAGCTGTCATCATAGGCAGCTCTATGGAGAGAAACATCTCGGTTCCCAAGGCAATAACCCTGTGATGCCCAGGAGCACGAGTACAGGACATAACAAGATGCTTCCGACTGTTCTACCACAGATGCCAGGAGCTGACACTGTCGTAGTCCTTGTGGGGTCAAAAGACATCAGAAGGGCCAGCTCGGAACATTTGAAAATCGATTTTAAAGAACTGATTTTAGCATTAAAAAACTCAAAAAATGGCCAATCAATTCAGGTCCATTACCATTGTTAGGCCACGGGTGGAAAGATTCAGCAGACTGCTGACATTATACATCTGGCTAAAAGACTACTGTAGCTCTGCTGGAGTCATTTTTATAGATAACTTTGACACCTTCTAGAAACAGAAGATACTCTACAGAAATGACGGAGTCCATCCAAATCATCTTGGCTCCTGGACTCCTGAAATGTCCACACATTTCAAGGCTGCGTTGAAACAATGACTGGTCAATGATCCAAGACCAGCTCAGTTAATAATCCCTACCATTGTGACAATGAGTCATCATAATTCTGCATCAAATGTACATGATCCTAGGGGCAATGGCAAACACAATGTAAGTCATTTAATGTATGTACCCCTAATTGCACCGAATACTTCTGTTTATCCCACAGCTATTATCCTTGTTTATCCAACAGCTATTGTATGCAGTAATCATGAGCCTATGAACCAGAGTTACACTGTTAGCACTGAGGCGGTGTGCCCTAGTAGCAAGACCACTTTGTGCAGCTCACCCTGCACTATTAGCTCCAATGTAAATAACATGAGTAAGCCTACTTCTGATAAGCTTCCCAATAAAGCATTAAAAACAATCAAGTAACCAAGAAAAGTGCTAAAAATAGCCCATATTAACATATGAAGGCCCATGAAGAAACAAGGTCCATGAAGTCAATAACTTGCTTGTAACAGATGACATTCATATTCTGGCTATCTCTGAAACACACTTAGATAATACCTTTAATGATACAGTGGTAGTAATACATGGTTATAACATCTACCAAAAATACAGAATTGCCAACGGGGGCGGTGTTAAGGRCTATATTCAGAACCATATTCCTGTAAAGCTTAGAGACGATCTAATGTTAAATACAGTTGAATATGGTTACAGGTTCACCTGCCTCACCTAAAGCCCATTCTTGTGGGAAGCTGCTATAGACCACCAAGTGCTAACAGTCAGTATCTGGATAATATTTGTGAAATGCTTGATAATGTATGTGATTTCAACAGAGAAGTATATTTTCTGGGTGATTTAAATATTGACTGGCTATCATCAAGCTGCCTACTCAAGAAAAAACAACAAGCACATCACTTACACAAATGACTGATGATTAGCTGAGAGAAATTTTGACATTATCGATCAAAGTCTGCTGCTGGAAAAACGTATGTGTTATGGCTTTACACCCCCTGCTATAATGTGGATAAAGAGTTACTTGTCTAACAGAACACAGAGGGTGCTATTTAATGGAAGCCTCTCAAACATAATCCAGGTAGAATCAGGAATTCCCCAGAGTAGCTGTTTAGGCCCCTTGCTTTTTTCAATTTTTACTAACGATATGCCACTGACTTTGAGTAAAGCCAGAGTGTCTATGTATGTGGATGACTCAACATTATACACGTCAGCTACTACAGCGACTGAAATGACTGCAACACTTAACAAAGAGCTGCAGTTAGTTTCCGAGTGGGTGGCAAGGAATACGTTAGCCATAAATATTTCAAAAACTAAAAGCATTGTATTTGGGACAAAAGATTCACTAAACCCTAAACCTCAACTAAATCTTGTTATAAATAATGTGGAAATTGAGCAAGTTCCAAAAAGGACAAATTGCAATTGGCTCAGAACATGGCAGCACAGCTGGCCCTTGGATGTACACAGAGAGCTAATATTAATAATATGCTTGTCAATCTCTCCTGGCTCAATGTGGAGGAGAGATTGACTTCATCACTACTTGTATTTATGAGCGGTATTGACATGACGAATGCACCAAGCTCTCTGTCTAAACTACTGGCACACAGCTCGGACACCCATGCATACCCCACAAGACATGCCACAAGAGATCTCTTCACAGTCCCCAAGTCCAGAACAGACTATTGGAGGTGCACAGTACTACATAGAGCCATGACTACATGGAACTCTATTCCACATCAAGTAACTGATGCAAGCAGTTAAATTAGATTTAAAAAACAGATAAAAAAACACCTTATGGAACAGCGGGGACTGTGAAGCAACAAAAACATAGGCACAGACACATGCATACACACACACACACACACACACACACAATAATATACGTACTACACACACACATACACATGGATTTAGTACTGTAGATACGTGGTAGCGGTGGAGTTGGGGCCTGAGGGCACACAGTGTGTTATGAAATCTGTGAATGTATTGTAATGTTTTTAAAATMGTATAAACTGCCTGAATTTTGCTGGACGACAGGAAAAAAAACCTTGGCCTTGGCAGCAGCTAATGGGGATCCGTAATAAATACAAATACAACTTCTTCTATTTGTTTGAAATTCAGTGGTAAATGGGTTTTACGGTGGTAAATATAAAAATAAAAGGTTCCAATGAAATGAACACCCAAACCTCTCTGTCATGGTTTAAACCCTTTATTTCTAGTGGGAGGCGTCCACTCAATAGTTCAGAATTTCCGCTTCAGTTGAACTCCGTTGCGCATCCATTTTTCTCTGTACTTCCTCATTTCCGTTCGCCATGTGTCCTTGATAAAAATAGCTTATGCCTGTATGCGTTAGATTTATTACATTTACATTTACATTTAAGTCATTTAGCAGACGCTCTTATCCAGAGCGACTTACAAATTGGTGCATTCACCTTTATCTGTCGATTCATTGTTTGCTTCTGTCAGTCAGCTGTTTCGGAGTGCTCATTGCTTTGTTTTTCAGGTGTGGGCTGGGTACTGGTGTTCTCGGTGCCCAGAAGTAGTAGACCATTAATTTAGCTTGATTATTTTAGATCAATATTTGTTTTCTTTCCTGGATCAGCTGATGATGGTCGACAATATCACTAGACAACTAGCCCACAGCTGGACACCAACGCACATCCAATCCATCCAAGAAGCATACGTTAAAGACAGTAGGCCTATAGGCTAGTTGACTCTTTCGGTTAGAAGCATTTGACTTTGAAGTACATTATTTTTGGATTTGTGTGCCCATGAGAACTGTTTTCACGGCGAAACATAATGAAATGTTACACAAAGTGCATTTTCRTAAATCCATGTTTCGTACAGGGTTTAAGTTCAACGCTCTAATTCAATTGTTAAATGCTTAATAATGGCACATAGCGCTGTCATAAATGTCATTAATGTAAGGAAAGAAAGGTAGTGTTTTATGTCACATGATCTGTAGAGAATCCAAGCATTAATTCATGGATTATGGATGACTAATATACTGTGGTGTAAAACATGTTTTGATACAACTCATGTATTATATTGAATATAGGCTACCTATTCTCTGTGTGTTCATGTGTTTAAAATTGCTTTGGCTGAGAGGATAGGCTATCGGCCTAGTGGAGGGTAAACACAAATAAACGCAGTTTACCCCATTTTTTCTGAAGAAATGCATTGAAAGTACAGGGAGCATTACTTTTTTCACTGTGACCCGCAATCAGTTTCCCCACCTATTTTCTTAACACTACACACTTGCTACAGGTAGGCCTAGTAGAAGTTCATGGTAATWCACATTGTAGCCTAATCGATCTAGTAAATTGACCATGTGTGTTAGGGGGACCATCCTGTTTTTCCCGGGACAGTTTCCGCTCCATTACAGGTGTCCTGACTTTTCAGGCTACAAAAAGGTAAATTTGTCTGCAAGACGCATCAATTAACCTGGCTTAATCAATGGAAATCGCTGTATGTCATTTGGCACATTTGTGGTTGTTTTGTAACAGATTTCTGTAACAGGTTTCTGTTTCCATTCATCAAATGGAGCGAATATACATGCAGTTTGGATGCAGTTTGGAGTTTGCAGTTTGGATGCTGGAATTATTTTGGATTGGCCGAACATGTACAGGTAGCCTACTTTTTGAAATAAAAATATCAGATGAAATCAGATGAAAATATGCCTATTGTGTTCATGCCACATTAACAGGTAATACATTTTTACCATTTAATAATTGATGTATTTATTATTTGGCCCATAACATTTTTTTGTGAAGCGCATGCACTCAATACAGAAACCGACGAATGTCATGGTGTAATGATGGGGTATCTGCAGCACGAGATGCATTTTCCACAATAATTGGACAAAAGTCCACTCATCCTTTTTTTCCATCACCGGATGCAAGCTCCACATCAGTTTCCTCCATTTCTCCAACAATCCTCCAAAAATCTACATTGGCTCCGACTCCAATCTCAAGTTTCAAGTTATCATTATTAAAGTAGCTAAATATTTGTATATTTGATTGACAATGAATAAAAAAAGGAAAACAGTCTGTGAAACTGTGATGAAGCATTTATTAATGAGAATGAAATGAAAATGAAAATACTGTAACAAATATTTACAATTGTGCACTCAACACGATAATAAAATAAGCAGTTAACACTACTATTTCTTCGATTAACATGTCTGCTTTAATATATCAGATAACAGAAAAGCAAAGTGAATGCATCTGGACTGTTGGAGACCAGTTGCATCTAAAATCAGTCAAATTTATGTGCAACTAGTTTGAGGTGGCTTGAGGATTCAGTGTATTATATTTTGTAGTGAATCTAGTCTTCAGCTTATGACCTAAGGCTTTGGCAGCTATGCTACATTCTTATCTGCCTGATATATTCATGCTATACTGCACAGTTCCTCTACAAATAGATTATAGCAAATAAAGGCACCCGTACGTAATATATAGTCAGCCCATTTTTATTTTGCTTCATCTTTTAGGTTGTATTCACTTGAAGTAAATAAATAGCTTTTGAGATACAGCTATCCACGTTTTAATTTAAAAAAAAATTGTAGTAAAAGCAGACCTGGTGTTTAGCATTTCTTCTGTCAGTCTAGGGCCCGTATCCACAAAGCCTCTCGGAGTAGGAGTGCTGATCAGTTTAGCCTTTTAGAGAAAAATGAATAAGATTATATTGGATCAGGTTGGGGACCTGATCCGAGATCAGCAGTCCTACTCTGAAACGCTTTGTGGATTGAGGCCTAGGGTTTGTCAGTGTCCTACTATACAATGACGAGACCTGGGATGCATCCAATAGTCTAGTGGTTTCCACCCCTTGTCTCCTTCCCATAGAATAGGACAGTGCATATAAAAGGGAATAGGAGAGGAAGAGGAAGCCATGTAAGACTATTGAGATGCATCCCTGAAGTTCAGAATCTTCATTAATTCAGAGGTACTTCATGAGCTCCGTGAAGAGAAGAAAGTGACTATGGGTGAATGTCTGAGGCTGCTCTAATATTGAAACAATCCRATACAGATTAGTGTCTTTTTCTTATTTTCTTGATTAGCTATTGCAAAAAAAKKAKAAAAAAGCCAATGGAGATGAGAGAAAACAACAAACCTTGAACGTGGCTCTTGCTGTCGAGGAACACCTCCTCCCAGCTGTAGTCAGCCAGGCAGATGGGCTGGTGGATCCAGTTCTGCAGTAGGAGCTGCTCCAGGGTTATCCTCGGTCGGGGGTCAGGCTGCAGCAGCCCAGACAGCACAGCATGCCGGTCTGGAGGAGCACAGGCCAGAGGTTAAGACACAACAGGACTGTTTATTAGCAGGATTGTGGAGAGGAAAACTGAACATTCGACCCCCAGAAAAGTGGGTCTGTGGGTCAATTTTAAAGATAAAATGCAGATGTTAAAATGTGTGTTCCTGAATTCCTGATTTAACAGGAAAAATCACATCTCTCATAACCTGAACTGACTAAAAGAAACAAATATATCCTAAGGTGTTACAGTATGAGATTTCTGACTGATGTCCTACCTAAGGAGACGGGGAAAGGGGGCTTGAGTTTGGCCTGCAGAGTCTCTTCCACATCACAGAAGAGGTTCTCACTGAACAGCAATGTGTAGAGCAGCACCCCCAGAGACCACATCTCCGGCTCTGGACCATTGTAGCTAAACAACATGCAGGGAGGAACATACAGGGAACTCAGTAGTAAAGTATGTTTACAGTATGTTTACAGTAAGTAAACATACAATGAACAACCATAAACATCCTTTTCATCTCATTTATCGCATATCCTAGTTTAGTTTCATAAAATAATGTTGCAGTAACAACTTTGTCCGAACAGAGGTCAGTGTTGTGTATACGATCCCCCTCAGATCGTGTTGGCCCTATGAGAAATGGCTGTGTGTGTGTGTATATGTACAGTTGAAGTCGGAGGTTTACATAGACTTAGGTTGGAGTCATTAAAACTTGTTTTTAAACTTCTCCACAAATTTCTTGTTAACCAACTATAGTTTTGGCAAGTCGGTTAGGACATCTATTTTGTGCATGACACAAGTCATTTTTCCAACAATTGTTTACAGACAGATTATTTCAGTTATAATTCACTGTATCACAATTCCAGTGGGTCAGAAGTTTACATGCACTAAGTTGACTGTGCCTTTAAACAGCTTGGAAAATTCCAGAAAATTACATCAATGCTTTAGAAGCTTCTGATAGGCTAATTGACACCATTTGAGTCAAATGGAGGTCTACCTGTGGATGTATTTCAAGGCCTACCTTCAAACTCAGTGCCTCTTTGCTTGACATCATGGGAAAATCAAAAGAAATCAGCCAAGACCTCAGAAAAAAATTTGTAGACCTCCACAAGTCTGGTTCATCCTTGGGGGCAATTTCCAAATGCCTGAAGGTACCACGTTCATCTGTACAAACAATAGTATGCAAGTTTAAACACCATGGATTAATGTACTTTGGTGCGAAAAGTGCAAATCAATCCCAGAACAACAGCAAAGGACCTTGTGAAGATGCTGGAGGAAACAGGTACAAAAGTATCAATATCCACAGTAAAACGAGTGCTATATCGACATAACCTGAAAGGGCGCTCCGCAAGGAAGAAGCCACTGCTCCAAAACCGRCATAAAAAAGCCAGACTACGGTTTGCAACTGCACATGGGGACAAAGATCATACTTTTTGGAGAAATGTCCTCTGGTCTGATGAAATAAAAATAGAACTGTTTGGCCATAATGACCATTGTTATGTTTGGAGGAAAAAGGGGGAGGTTTGCAAGCCGAAGAACACCATCCCAACCGTGAAGCACGGGGGTGGAAGCATCATGTTGTGGGTGTGCTTTGCTGCAGGAGGGACTGGTGCACTTCACAAAATAGATGGCATCATGAGGGAGGAAAATTACGTGGATAAAGTTTGACTTAAGTTAAACAATTTAAAGGCAATGCTACCAAATACTAATTGAGTGTATGTAAACTTCTCACCCACTGTGAATGTGATGAAAGAAATAAAGCTGAAATAAATCATTCTCTCTACTATTATTCTGACATTTCACATTCTTAAAATAAAGTGGTGATCCTAACTGACCTAATCCTAATTTTTACTAGGATTAAATGTCAGGAATTGTGAAAGAAAGAGAGATAAAGAGATGACATTTCACACAATACCCATCATTAGCACTTTTATTTTTCTGCACATATTTCACAGTTTCCTTTCTACACTCAGGTGCCAAGAGATAAAGCACCCATTCTTCCTGAGATTGTCAACCAGAGAGAATGTRTCCCTCTCCTGTCCCGTACCTGTCTGAAGATGTAGCTGGCCAGTGGCTCGTCCACATGGGGCTATTTGTCTATGAACTCAAACAGGTCCAGGCCCTCTCCATGCTTTTCCATCACAATCTGGAAGTAACTCTCGTTCTCAAACACCTCCTAGAAACAGACAGATGTATAGAGATTAGATACAGAGGATGAACTGATAAACGAAGGGAAAAGAGACTTTTCGATCTGTGTTTTTAGTGTATAAGGTTTGTGTTATTTTGTGTCTGTAGATGTTGGTTACCACAGAACCAAATTTGAAATGAGGAGGAAAAAAACACACAAGGAGGATGAGAGAAAAGTTGTGATKCCCTCTAGTCCTTTAAAAGGCTGCCTCTTTACCTTGACAATTTTGTGGTGTTGTAGGCGGGTGAGTATGGCGATCTCCTGGCAGACACCTTCCTGATGAACTTCACCACCTGAGAAATTAGAGAAATTGATAATAAATGATTGTGGGACCTGGACTACTGTCCAGTCATGTGGTCAGGTACCACAAAGAGGAACTTAGGAAAATGACAATGGACCCAGACCATGAKAGCACGGTTGGCCCTTACACGGAGAGCTAACATTAATAATATGCATGTCAATCTCTCCTGGCTCAGTGTAGAGGAGACATTGACTTCATCACCACTTGTATTTGRAAGAAGGATTGAAAATKCTGAATGCACCCCGCTGTCTGTTTAAACTACTAGTACACAGCTCAGACACTAATGCATACCCCACAATAAATGGACTGTGAAGAGACCTCTGGTGGAAAGTCCAGAACAGACTATGGGAGGCACATAGTACTACATATCAAGTAACTCATGCAAGCAGTAAAATCATATTTAAAAAAACTGAGGAACAGCGGAGACACACACACACACAATAAAATGCGGGGGCCTGAGGGCACAAACTAAATATGTTGTAAAATGTAATGTAATTATTTTATATACATATGTACAGTAACAGTCAAAAGTTTGGACACACCTACTCATTCCCGTTTTTTTCTTTATTTTACTATTTTCTACATTGTAGAATAATAGTGAAGACATCAAAACTATGAAATAACACAAATGGAATAATGTAGTAACCAAAAAAAAGTGTTCAACAAATCAAAATATATGTTATATTTGAGATTCTTCAAATAGCAACCCTTTGCCTTGATGACAGCTTTGCACACTCTTGGCATTCTCTCAACCAGCTTTACCTGGAATTATTTTCCAACAGTRTTGAAGGACTTCCCACATATGCTGAGCACTTGCTTTGACTTATCTCCACGGTCCAACTCATCCCAAACCATCTCAATTGGGTTGAGGTCAGGTGAWTGTGGCGGCCATGTCACGGCCGTTGAAAGGAGAGGACCAAGGTGCAGCGTGGTGAGCGTACATTTTCTTTATTTTAATAAAAATGACGCCAAACAAAACAATAAACAATACCAAAACAAACCATGAAGCTTAAGGCTATGTGCCATCAAACAAAGTCAACTTCAAACAAAACAGGTGGAAAAAAGGGCTACCTAAGTATGGTTCTCAATCAGAGACAACGATAGCCAGCTGTCTCTGATTGAGAACCACACCCGGCCAAACACAAAGAAATAGAAAACATAGAAATAAAGAAACTAGAATGCCCACCCTAGTCACACCCTGGCCTAACCAAAATAGAGAATAAAAGCCTCTCTATGGCCAGGGCGTGACAGGCCAGGTCATCTGATGCAGCACTCCATCACTCTCCTTCTTGGTCAAATAGCCCTTACACAGCCTGGAGGTGTGTTTTGGGTCACTGTCCTGTTGAACAACAAATGATAGTACCACTAAGCAGAAACCAGATGGGATGGCGTATCGCTGCAGTTTGCTGTGGTAGCCATGCTAGTTAAGTGTGCCTTGAATTTTAAATGAATCACAGACAGTGTCACCAGAAAAGCACCATCACACCTTCCCCTCAATGCTTCACGGTGGGAACAACACATGTGGAGATCATCCGTTCACCTACTCTGRGTCTCAAAAAGGCACYGCGGTTGAAACCAAAAATCTGAAATTTGGACTCATCAGACCAAAGGACAGATGTCCACCGGTCTAATGTCCATTGCTCGTGTTTCTTGGCCCAAGCAAGTCTTTTCTTCTTATTGGTGTCCTTAAGTAGTGGTTTCTTTGCAGCAATTCGAACATGAAGGCCTGATTCATGCAGTCTCCTCTGAACAGTTGATGTTGATGTGTCTGRTACTTGAACTATGTGAAGCATTTATTTGGGCTGCATTTTCTGAGGCTGGTAACTCTAATGAACTTATCCTCTGCAGCAGAGGTAACMCTGGGTCTTCCTTTCCTYTGGCGGTCCTCATGAGAGCCAGTTTCATCATAGCGCTTGATGGATTTTGCTACTGCACTTAGAAGAAACTTTAGAAGTTTTTGAAATTTCCGCATTGACTGACCTTCATGTCTMAAAYTAATGATGGACMGTCAWTTKTCTTTGCTTATTTGAGCTGTTCTTGCCATAATATGGACTMGGTCTTTTACCAAATAGGGCTATCTTATGTATACTAACACAACGGATTGGCTCAAATGCATTAAGAAGGAAAGAAATTCCACAAATTAACTTTTAACAAGGCACACCTGTCAATTGAAATGCACTCCAGGTGACCTCATGAAGCAGGTTGAGAGAATGCCAAAAGTGTGCAAAGCTGTCATCAAGGCAAAGGGTGACTACTTTGAAGAATCTCAAATCTCAAATATATTTTGATTTGTTTTACACTTTACTACATGATTCCATATGTGTTATTTAATAGCTTTGATGTCTTCAATATTATTCTACAGTGTAGAAAATAGTAAAAATAAAGAAAAACCCTGAGATGAGTAGGTGTGTCTAAACTTTTGACTCGTACTGTATAGAAAACACTGTCTCCTCTGGACTGACATGATGTTACAGTACCCACAACATGTGTGAGTACTGTCCATCTTTAACTTTACTAGTAAAAGAGAAGCACATTGACAGTCTCACCTTCTGTCCGTCTGAGAGTCTGCAGGCCTGCCACACGAAGCCGAAGGCCTCTTTCCCCATGGAGTGGAGTGGCTGGTGTTCCTCTGAGAACTGGCCCTCGCATGCACGGGAGTGCTCCAGGTCCACCGTGGGGTGCAACGCCTCCCCGACCCCGCTGTGTCTGACCTCCATGGTCGCCTGAGTCAAAATACACAAATATATTATACATTTCAATAGTCTAAAGAGGAATACTCTTATTTTTTTGTGAGATTTTACGACAACATACAGATTTTACGACAACATACAGATGCACACAAACATACACAACATCACCCCTGCCCAGACCCACCTGCTCGCTCAACCTCGTCTCCAGCTACCGTATCACCCCCCGCCACATGGCCTCAAACTGCACAATTTTGTTTGTTTTTCTCCATCGCCCACGCACTTTCAACATTTAGATAATAAAGCACGCTATTCCTTTCCCTTATGTTAACGATGGAGGGTGGTTGATTTCCAGTTTAAGTATACGTTTTTTTTTCAAGATTGATGAGAAAAGTATTGTCCAACCCATTGGGTATCTCACTCATGCCTTGAAATATGCAGACAGATGGGTTAAAAGGAAATTTACATTGTAAAAGTTCTGACAGCTAACTTTCTAACTCCGCTTAGGTCTGTTATGGTGACCGTATTACCGCCAAACTGGCAGTCATGAGTCACGAAAGTGAATACTGGAACAATATTTCTAACATCAGAAAGTATTTTTGTTAAGATAGTAAAGTGAWTTTAGGAGCCATAAGAGATAATTGTTTACTATAAACTTTGCATAGTAAGTAGCCACACCCAGACTGAGGTCAGAGAGCGTGTCAGCCTGACAGAACCGTCCGTGTCGACCAGAGTGCATAAAAGGATTTGTAAAGAAATTAATATTTAAACAAGGAAAAACAGGGAGTTGCAGCCCACGTCTAAAGTGGTTTGAACTCTGAATCTCATAGACCAGAACATCGCAAGGCTGCAGCTGCATGTTGAAAGTGGTTTGAACCCTGAATACCAACAAGAGGTGGAGAAGATAACTCCCCTCTCAGACAATCACTGGTACGGCTGATTATCTGTCCTAACTGAAGTATCTAGAAAAACGAATTTAAGTGGGACCATTCAACTACTCTTCTCAAATCACCATAGTACGCTACTCTAATAACCATCGACACGGCAGGCTAGCCTATTTTCAAATAAGCAGCTTCAGGAGCGAATGAAACAAAGTGAACTCTGTAGTTCTGTTCAGGACTACACAATGGACAAAGACATTCACACGTAAATACATTAATGATTTTTTATTCCAAACGGGTGGCGGGTTCGTGTGCAAAGTATATGATTCATGTGAGAATAGTTTCTAAAATGTATCAACGATAAGTCTCTCTCCCCCTCTCTATCTCCATGTCATTGTGTAAGAAGCAGCCATATTCTTGTCAGTCCGCTAGGGACCTTTTCCTAATGTATTAAGTGTGTATGTTTATCCTGTGTTATTATTTAGTTAGCTAGTAAATAAATAGTTAAACCAATTTGTGTAGTACTGAATTATAAGTATTGCTGTTTTTTTTTGCAGATGCAGGAGATTACGACTGTTCAGAATTATGATTTGATAAGAGGTTATGGTTAATACGTTGACTGTTTTATGGATGTTATGGGTAAAGACCTTTAGAGTTTAATTCGAGAGATGGTAACTCTTTAAACAACTGCTCTCGTTGTCACGTTCTGACCTTAGTTCCTTTGTTTTGTCTTTTGTTTTAGTATGGTCAGGGCGTGAGTTGGGTGGGTTGTCTATGTTAGTTTTTCTATGATTTTCTATTTCTGTGTTTGGCCTGATATGGTTCTCAATCAGAGGCAGCTGTCAATCGTTGTCCCTGATTGGGAACCATATTTAGGTAGRCTGTTTTCTGTTGGGTTTTGTGGGTGGTTATTTTCAGTCTTTGTGTGTCTGCACCAGACAGAACTGTTTCGGTTTTCACTTTGTTGTTTTGTATTTGAAGTGTTCAGTTTTGGATTTATTAAATAAGATGAACACTAACCACGCTGCGCTTTGGTCCTCTCCTTCCACCGACGACAACCGTAACACTCGTGGTGCCCCAAATTCCTAATGAGTTAATTGTTACCTGATTAATTTCATCAGGTAACAATTAAACATAGTTAGTTGATTTGATAAATATCAGTCATCAGATTAATGAAAGTAAAGTCACAACATGTTTATTTTGACCTGTCTAAAAGAAATAATGAATTTATTGTGAAGGTGTAGGCTATATTCATGGATTTATTAGACTTTTTAAAATGTAGATGTTCCAAAGGTCTGCATCAGTGGATGTGTGGAAGCCAGGAGAAATTGGTTTATGTTAATTAACGGTCAATTACTYTGAGACCGAGATTTGCTTGACAATCACCGGCTGCCAAAATGTTGTGACCMCCACAGCCCTAACTCCGCCCATAACTTTTAGACTTTATACAATTCCCAGAAGGCATGAATTACTGAGTCATTGTTCGTTTTAGAAAGTGGAATACTCTCATATGTTTACTGGACGGGGGAAAGAAAAATATTTCAACTACCTGTTTATTAAATAAAATCTAGTTTTTTTCCAGATCAATCTGGAATTTCTACTGTCTGTATACTGACCTCTACCAGACTTAGTGCTGATGCGTCCTGTAGTGAAGCACTGTTGCTGTAGATGTCACTATAATGCAACATGGCATCCTGCTGGCCAGGCCTGCTCAGCCACACACCAAACACACACCTGCCCCCATGGAGCTCAGCCCTACGGATGTCACACTGCACCTCTGGAGGGAGGAGAAAAAACAAAAAAGCGGGTCGGACTCTACCAAGTACGGGGAAGGGGTGTGCAGGAGCTTGGCGGTATCATCTGAGGTATAGGAGAACTCGTCATTATCAGCATGTGCCCCAACACTAGGCAGCTCTATACTTCCACTCAGGTCCGGCCCTGCCATGGCCCGAGTCACCTAGTCCCCGTTGGTGTCC